>NW_021135888.1:0-5691 GCF_004193835.3 Ostrinia furnacalis | reverse complement strand
GACAGACAGACAGACAGAGTTACTTTCGCATTTATAATATTAGTTGGGATTGGAAAAATTGTTTGTTTTAAAACATAGTTAAAATAATTTACCTACTTTAAACCTAACAATCTATAAAAGAAGTTATGAAATCAGACTAAAATTATAAAAGATATGCAGGTACCATTTAAACTTTACGTGACGTCACATAACACTTACATACCAGCTGGTTTAGGACGTTTGGCATTGTTTAAACGTTTGTGACGTCACAAAATCTGTTTCAATGGTATTTGAGAAAAAAAAGAACAAAGAGAAATAAAAATTACATGTAATATTGTATCATCGACGTACACTTAAGCTAGTTGGGCCCGATTCTATTTGTATGAACAATCAAGTGCGCACTTCCATACATGCCCATACTGATTAACTGCCCGACTAAAAAATCGGTGGTCTGCGCGTAGGCTAAGTCTAAGAGTAGGCGCACGCCGTTGATTTTTCGTCGGCCGATAGTTTAGTCGGGCAGTTGATCAGTACCTATGGGCATGTATGGGAGTGCGCACACTACGCCGATTCGATTTGGCCGATTCTTCATACAATTTAAAATCGGGCACAACTATCGGCCAACTTAAAATCAATGGTGTGCGCCTACTCTAATGTGTCATGCTTAGTTGAACATGTATCTCTGGAACAGGCGGCGAGCATTCCCGTGGACTTCGAGTCGTTCTTCTTCTCCGAGGTGAACCCCACGCTCAGTGCTCCCCTTGAAGATGTCGTCAACTCCATCTCCAAGAACAAGATCTGTATCAAGGTAAATAGGTACTTTACAAACCAAAATAAGTTGTATGACTGTTTGTTTCCCTAATATTCTAATAGTTCGTTTCATCCACGAAGACGCGGGGGGTCGAGAGAAGCGCGGGGTGCGGGGAGTTTGATCCGACCAATCCGAGCGTCATTGTTGCCATTGGCAGCGTTGCAATGAGGGTTTTCGCGAATGAAAAATGGCAATACGTAGACGCGAGGTCCAAATGGATTGGTTATTTTTGACATGACATTGACAGATATGTCAAAATCCACCAATCACGCAGCAGTCAGACCTCACATCCACGTCCCGCCATCTAGCGGATGCTCGGATTGGTCGGATCATGCTCCCCGCACCACGCGCTTCCCTCGACCCCGCGCGTCTTCGTGGATGAAACGAACTATACTTAAACGGATTTTTTATTACTTTGTTTGTAACTAAACGTCTTTATACAGGGTGTCCCAGCGTGGGTGAATCAAACTGTTAGGGGAGATAGCTCTACTAATGTACTATCCCTAAAAAACATTAGTAGAGCTACCCTAGGGACTAGGTCTGGGACACCCTGTATGGTTAACAAATAACTACGCTGACAGAATTTAAAAATTGATAAAAATATCCAGGCTTCTTATCAGTTTTGGCAAGGTTTCATCATCATCATCATCATTTCAGCCATAGGACGTCCACTGCTGAACATAGGCCTCCCCTAATGCTTTCCACGTTGATCGATTGGCAAGGTTTAGTTAGGCATCATTTAACCACCTTCTTTTTTGAAAACCACAACAGTCCATTTCTTTTTTTATGTGAAGCATCTTGAACGCGGTCCAGTCCAGGGTTATGTTCATGGAGTTTATGGGAGCACTGTACTAAAGTGCGTTTCAAAGCCAACTTTGTCCACGGCTATGGGTGCCCGGACCACTAAGCTAAGTGGCAGCTTAGTGGTCCAGGCAAGTTTCTTCATTCTGCGGGATATTTCGGTTACTTAATAATAATAATAATAAGCCTTTTATTTCCGAACACTTTCACAAAATGTCTAAAATTTCGGTGTGCCTATTGGCAAAGGCCTCCTCCAACTCCTTCCATTGCCTTCTGTCCTCCGCCACTCTCATCCATAGAGGTCCTGCGGTCAACCTCAATTCATCCTCCCATCTTAAAGCCTTGCGACCTCGGTTTCTGGCGCTATCTCTTGGGTACCACACTGTCAACCGTTTACACCACTTCTCCTTGTTACAGCGTAGCATATGTTACTTATATTGTGACAAGAGCCATACCCATACTGGGAATAAATAAAACTACAGTATTCAAAATCAAAATCAAAAATATTTATTCAGTTTAGACCACAAGTGGCACTTATGATTAATTAATCCCTCAGGGTATCCTCGCGACGCCCGACTTCTCCCACACCGGCGAGCTGCAGACCCTCAACATGAAGCTTCGCAACGCTCTGGACCTGTTCGCCAACGTCGTGCACGTCAAGTCGCTGCCCAACGTCAAGTGCCGCCACAGCAACGTGGACTGCATCATCATCCGGGAACAGACCGAGGGCGAATATTCAGCGTTGGAGCACGAGTCAGTTCCTGGTAAGTGAAGATTGATCGTCTTTTGTTTAATTAGTTAAAATGAAGTTGCGCAATCGCCACAGCAACGTGGACTATGCAGTCCTATGATGATGCCATCATCCGAAAACAGACCGAGGGCGAATATTCAGCGTTGGAGCCCGAGTCAGTTCCTGGTAAGGGGGCGTCCATAAATTACGTGAGGCTTTTAGGGGGGGGAGGGGGTCAACGAAAATCTCACTAAATCTCACGTGGGGGAGAGGGGGGGTCTCGGAAAATATCACGTAATTTTTCCCGCAAGAAATAGAGTAAAATTGCCAGAAAACTGGGTTATTGAAGTAAAAAATATGGTTTTTTTTATGATTTTAATGACAATTTATTCCAAACCGTCTAATCAAATTAAACTAAAAATGCCTCCATCTGCATTTATGAACACTAAAGATGCAGAATAAATGTCGAAATTAAGAAAATTCGAAATTAAAAAAAAAAGTCGTCAGCATCGCTATTGCGTAATAAATTGGCCAAGTGCGTGTCGTCCCACGCGCAGTGTAGGGTTCCGTAGTTGTCTGTCGTTACCACAATATATTTCAGAAGCAAGCAACTTTTCATATTTTCTTCTAACGAATTTTTACTGGTTAAGAAATTGTATAATACATGAGTCAAATGACTATTACTCTTAAACTAAGTAATGTATCTTAACCGTTATAGTATTCCTTCATCTTCAAAAATTCATCCCCACTTTACATGCAGGGAGCTCCCCTGCATGTAAAGTGGGGATGAATTTACCCTAGAAATTATACAGGGTGTTTGGCGCATCGTGTGCCAAAATGATTTGGCGGATAGAATGGGTCATTTCCTATATTTTCAGCCCCCATAACACGTTCCATGTCAGGCGGCTACTTTTATATTAAGTTTTTTAGTAATTTCACCAAAATACCCAAATCGCATCATTTAATTTCGATTTAAAAAAAAACTACTAAGCGTAGCCTCAAAGTAAATATTTTGTTTTGACGTGCATTGATATAGGGTTGCATCAAATCTAAATTTACTGGCAAATATCATCTAGTTTTTTTTTAATTCAGCTTTGAACTTTTCCGAAAAGTTAAAAATGGACAGAACATTTAAGTTTACATGGCTATAATTTTTTTTTTAAAAGAGATAGCGATCTTCGGATTTTATCAAAACTTCTCTAGTCTATCCCCATTCAAACGGTATACTAATCTTGTTTAAATAATAACAACAACTTCACAAATTCCCTAAATTAGTGCATTGACTCTATTCGGACTGATTTGCGAAATTTGTGTTTATAGCCCCTTTTTGTGTGAATAACACATTTTCCTTTAGGAATCATCTAAGCCTGATATTTCTTAAATTATGACCTTAATAAAAGCAAAATATATGCCAAATAATTGTTAAAAACAATTAACAATTTTAGATACTATCTCAGTCTGCCTACGAACTACATATGAGCAGATAGAGGTAAAAGTAAGGATCACTCACACGGCATATTGGAGGAAAGAATAAAGGTTAATTTATTCCTTCAGCTTTTAAGTTTTGTCACACTTATTCTTTAACAAATTCGCTCGTCAGTTTGCACACATTTCCCAACAGAAATAAAACGTATTTATTAATAAAAAGTCATTATTTTGAAGAGCACTCATACGGCCCGTGTGCGGTGTGAGTGATCCTAAATAATCGTCATAACTTTGGAACGGGACGTGCAAGGAATTTCTGAATTTGTTAATAGTTTTAACATATTCTTAACAATTTTTCAATACTATAAAAAGAAGTGGAAAGGCTTTATTTTCTGAAATAAACATGTTGACGTTTTCTTAAAGCGTGCGGTATGAGTGCTCCTATTTATTGGCCATAACATTTTTATCTTAGGTTTAACAAATTTTTAAACTTCATCGCAATGTTTTAACATATTTTAAGTAAAACTTCCTTAATTTTTGTTAAGATTGAAGCAAGGATCACTCAATCCACATGCACATATCTTTCCAGGGGCGTACAGAGGAAGAGAGGCAGGCTAGGGCAGCTGTTCTCTTGGAAATGGTACATCCTTATGTTTTGTCCTAAAGTGTCTAAATAAGGGGATCCTGCCTAAAATTTTCCCCCTTTGGCCAGTCTGCCCCTCCCTGGTAACAAGCTAGATACGCCTTTTCACCTGTCAACCTTATGGTGCATCATCTACCGGGAAGCGCGGCTTAAACGTAGGTCGTCTTTTGTTTAATAAATAGTTAAAATGAAGTTGCGCAATGCGCTCGACTTCACAGCCAGGACGTGATGAGGAGAATGATCGTCTTTTGTTTAAAAAATACTTAAAATGAAGTTGCGCAACGCTCTGGACCTGTTCGCCAACGTCGTGCACGTCAAGTCGCTGCCCAACGTCAAGTGCCGCCCAACGTCAAGTGCCGCCACAGCAACGTCGACTGCATCATCATCCGGGAACAGACCGAGGGCGAATATTCAGCGTTGGAGCACGAGTCAGTTCCTGGTAAGTGATCATCGTCATTGCAGCTATAGGACGTCCATTGCTGGACATAGGCGTTGCCCAGAGATTTCGAGATTCGCCGGTTTGTAGCGGCCTGTATCCAGCGCCTTCCTGCAAACTTTATAAGGTCATCTATCCACATTGTATAGCACCGT
Organism: Ostrinia furnacalis; assembly: GCF_004193835.3. Taxonomy (NCBI): domain Eukaryota; kingdom Metazoa; phylum Arthropoda; class Insecta; order Lepidoptera; family Crambidae; genus Ostrinia; species Ostrinia furnacalis. The sequence continues at coordinate 711 of NW_021135888.1, read as the reverse complement.
CTACCGGGAAGCGCAGCGTAGACATAGGTCGTCTTTTGTTTAATAAATTGTATTTATTATATCTTCTTCTATATCTATACTTGTAATAAATCTGTAGAGAGGTCAATTCTGTACATGAAATATATTTTCAAAATAACTATCAGGGGGTGATTAGTGATCGATACTGATGCCAAAAATGCAATCAGTAAAATTTTTGTCTGTCTGTCTGTCCATCTGTATGTTCCTTATAGAAACAAAAAGTACTCGACGGATTTTAACGAAACTTGGTACAATTATTCCTCATACTCCTGGGCAGGTTATAGTATACTTAGGAATTCCCACGGGAACAGGAATTAGCTGGAAAATCCTTTTGTATGAAAAATCTAAACCGCTTAAGTTAGACGCTTGAAATTTGATATGTAGGTACCTTAATAAACTTAAAGCTTAGTTACAACAAGTAATTCCCGAAATTCCCACCGGAACGGGAATTCGCGGGAAAATCGTTTTTTATTAAAAATCTAAACCGGTTAAGTTAGACGCTTGAAATTTATATGTAAGTACCTTAGTAAACTTAAAGCTTAGTTACAACAAGGAATTCCCGAAATTCCCACGGGATCGGGAATTCGCGGGTAAATCCTTTTGTATGAAAAATCTAAACCGCTTAAGTTAGACGCTTGAAATTTGGCATGTAGGTCATTGAGTTATAATGTACTACGTACTAGAGAAGACATG
>NW_021135886.1:0-102536 GCF_004193835.3 Ostrinia furnacalis | reverse complement strand
GTAATACCTAGAAAGACAGTAGAGTTTATCAGTTCAATGCGTTCATTATTTACGACTAGTTAGCAGGTGAACATAGCAAAATTCCCCGCCCTTAGCCCTTGAGCCGGTGGGGAGAGGGGGGTTTGAAGATACCATTTCTCGGTTTTTCGCTTAATCCTCGGAAACTATACGTCCTAGTGACATCACTATCACTTAACTACTATGGACCAAAAAAGCTTATTAAATTTTCTCTACAGGTGAGATAGTCAAGTTTTTCTATATCTTATATAACGTCATTTTATAAAATCTGAAAGTTTGTCAGCAATGCTATAGAAAATTAAAATCATCACATCACTCATCGTGCCTTTGGAACCTACCTACTCTTGGAAAAACTCACTATTTGGAAAAAAATGTCTATCAAGGAGTTGGAACGGTCAAAATTATCTGGCTGATGAGGAAATAACTTCTAACCATTACCCAAATATTAGTTATACATAAAAAAAATAAACAGATTTTAGCTCAGTCTATTATGCTTTATTCAATTAATGAGATTTCCAGTGTAAAACATTAATTTCCGCTCTTTATTTACACAAATATGTATAAACCAATCGGTCGCTTTTCGTGTTATTCGCATGATTTCATTAGCCAAAAATTTAATAACTCACTCAAGTTGCCCGAAAACATGCAGGGTTTCGGTTTTCAATCTGTATTTCGGGGAATCACAAAAATGATTCACACAATTTGCGGTCAGATCAGTATGTCAGCGAGTGCGCGAATTGCGTTCGCAAATGATGAATGGATGCAATCACGCGCTGAAATACATCCAGATTTATACACTGTTATAAATCTATTGTCAGCTTGCTGATGAATTAAAAATGTGGTCAATGGTTGATGTTAAATACTTTTATCGACTGATTTAAACAAGCATCAAACGCAGACACGCCCACATGTGAAAAATATGAAAATATTTATTGCTAGGTACATCAAGTAGTATAAACAAAGCAAAAGACAGACCTCCACACTAGGCATTGCCTGTCCTGTGAAGGAAGGAATCACGATTTACAAGTAGTATTGGTACGGCTAAGCAGAATGTGTCGTCGACTTTTGACATGTTACATCAAATAAAGTCATGATGCTGTCGACATGAAGTATCGACATGATTCTTATAAATAAAGCCGCCGACACCGAGCCGCCGGGCCTCCGCTGGGCTTGGTGTGTAGAGTCCATTCATCATCATCATCATCATCATCATCAACAACAACAGCCCTTTACAGTCTACTGCTTGACTATGAGCCTGGAGGAAGCTTTTACCATAATCCCAGCGCTTGGCAGGCGGAGGCGGAGTCCTTTTAGGTGCATAATAAAGAAGAAGCTAAAAACTCAATTCAATTTCAAGTATCAATTGAGGCTTTTAATTGGATGAACTTCAATAACTTGACAAATCACAGGAATCTATCCTGTGACAAGATTTTATCGTCCGTTCGTTCGTTTCAGCCGAATGACGTCCAAGCACTGCTGGACAAAGGCCTCCCCCAAGGATTTCCACAAAGACCGGTCCTGCGCCGTCCGCATCCAGGCGCCAACTAAAATTATCTTGTTATGTAATACGGACTTCAGAATAAGTGAAAAAATGAATGAATAAGATGTTGAGTAGTGTAGGGCCTTATATAAATAGGAAAAGGTAGCCAACATTGGACAACAGTATTGTTTTGTTTCAGCAGTCAGAGGTAGACATCCAGTCCCTTTGTAGATAGGGATTCCAGGGGAAGCTTTCTTACACCTTCGGTTGGAAAATAACTTTCCATTAGATAATATGAAAGCCTAGAGCTTTCTCGCTGTGATGAAAACAAATTCTTTCATAATACTACCCACATTCTAAGGTCAATAAGTCAAAAGTATCTAATAATAACCATTTGTTAGTCTTGAACAAACTTAGATATAAATCGTCTAGAAATACGTTTCGAAAAGAAATGTTCCTACGTAAATATTTTCGAACGCGTAGGCGACTCTGACGAAAGAATGAATGAACGAATGAACTAACAATCGAATGGATATGTCAGCAGTGAACGTATTTTGTGAACGATTGATGAATGGCGCAATCAGACCGTTGTTATAAATCTAGATTTATTTGTACCTATGTAGATCTAACAATGGTAGGCAATTTTTCAACTGCTTCTCTCTAGTGAAAAATGTGAATTTTTCATAAGTGTTCGTGAGATTAAAGTCTAAATTCACGAGTATTGTCGTGTGGCAGGTACCTAAGGTCGATTTAGAACGCCGAATTTTTTGGTTAGTGAATAAAATAAATCACACACAAACATTCGGTGATATTGTTTTTTTTAAAACAATTTTTTTTTTAAATTTTCATGCGTGACGTCTACTTCTGTGTAAAATTGTAGATATACATTCTACATTGAAATAATATAAAATATAAAGAAAATAGATAAGTTTGATGTGATTAAGGAACTAAATCCGATAATATTTCAACATCGTAGTTAAAGTGTAGAATATTTACAATTTAAAGTAGTTAGTTCCTCAAATTTCTCTGCAGCTTCAGTGAATTCCAGATATCACATTTGTTCTGAAATAAATCTTTTCACTGGTGCTATTGTTTTCAGGACTAAAATGTTTCTCGTAGCGCATATTCTATGAATACTCGAATTCGATATTGTTGTAACTACAATACTGAAGTAAGGCCGAATAGAAAACTACTATTATAAATACAAAACCTGCAAAGCGCGACGGATCGGTCTAACACATTGAATGTTCCTAAAATATACAGGGTGGAAACGATAAGTGATCTCACTCGATTATTTCAAAACTATTCAAGATATCAAAAAACTGGTTACTGATTCTGAAAGTGCTCTACGAGCTCTATCTAACGGTACCAATAATATGTAACCAAATAAACTAGATCTATCCGAAAATTCAATGGTTCCGGCTTCCATACATTTAGTAAAACCACATAATATTAAAAACTATACAAGATATCCAAAAACTGGTTACTGATCCTGAAAGTGCTTCACAAGCTCTATCCAACGGTACCAATAAATAGGTTACAAAATAAACCTGGTGTATCCGAAAATTCAATGTTTCCAGCTTCCATACATTTAGTAGGTACTGCCACAGTCATGGCACTCATGTCTTGATAATATTATAACAAGTAAAGCCTAAAACCAATGTTTTCCATGAATAATTTTTAATAAGAATGCAATTTGGAGTTCAATTTAAGTTTTTATTATTGAATAAAAAAAATAACACTTCTAATATTGTGTGGCTGGCATACATTTAGTATGGAGCCTGAAAACATTGAATTTTCGGATAGATCCAGTTAATTCTGCAACCTATTTCTGATACCATTTGAAAGAGCTTGTGAAGCACTTTCAGGATCAATAACCAGTTTTTCGATATCTTGTATAGTTTAGAAATAATCGAGTGAGATCACTTATCGTTTCCACCCTGTATAAAACAGTATACATACATATAACTGAAATATTTTTTTTCAGCCGAAATTCATTACACTACTGAACAAAGGTATCTTCCAAATTAGTATCTGTCACAGAGACTTTCAGAAACCGGAATAAAAACTATCCTATGTCCTTTCCCGGGACTCAAACTATCTCTATGCTAAATTTTAATTTTAAGTTTAGGCGTGAAAGCGTGACATACAGACAAATAGAGTTACTTTCGCGTTCATAATTAAGTAGGGATTAGTAATCCGTGCCCATAGAATAAGATTTAACTGCTCGAGCTTGTCATGTTACGTACGAATGACCGTATTTTCGTGCCAACTTAGGATGAAGGACTGTAGACTGAGTAATGAGTATTTAAAAAGATCTATTTGCTATCGTTCGTTTCAGCCAAATGACGTACACTGCTGGACAAAGGCTTCCCTCAAGGATTTCCACAAAGACCGGTCCTACGCCGCTCGCATACAGGCACCTCCCGCGACCTTTACCATATCGTCGGTCCACCTAGTAGGAGGCCTGCCCACGCTATTTGGTGCATAAGTAACAGGTATAATATTGACAGATATTGGTGAATTGCACACAATTGATTAACTCATTTTCTAAAGCTCGTTTGAATGGAAGCTATCGAATACTAGCTATTGTTTACATTCGGCCCAGTCCGACAGTCCAAATATCAAACAATACTATCAAATTCAGGCCGAAATCCAATGTGGGCTTTCAATTGATCTACAAAACTAGATTTAGTGACAATTGTACTGTTTAGGAATGAAATTTTGGATTAATTCTGAACAAAATCTATCCACAGCGACATCCCGTTTTTTGCAGGAACTGTTTCTTAGTAGTTTTTCCCATTTAGTAGTATACGTGTTTTAATACAATACTACGAGTACTTCACACGATCATCCCGTTTGCAGTCCCGCAAAAAACCGTTCCGTTCGAATTTGGTATTGGAATTTCAAACACGCATGAGTGTTTACACGACAGTCCTGTTTTCCTCCATTACTGTATTCCTCAAATCTAGATTGCTATTGGAAAAAGCGGATTTTCACGGGAATACGGTATTCAAATCAAAGCAGATTTCACAAAAGTCTTCAGTTACTGACACCAAAATTGATTTTAACTTAATAATAAATTGATTAAAAACACCAATCAACTTAATATTATCATACCTATCTCTAAACAAGAATAGATAACCATACTCGGTGTTACCTAAAAGCAACTGTAGCTGGGTTGCACCATCTTACTTTAACTAACAAACGTCACAAATCTGTCAAGTTTTATACAAAAAGCACCTGTTATTTTTATAGTTACCGTTAATAAGTTGGTGCAAATTCAGCCTAAGGATCCAAGACAAAAACTTATTTTTACTAAAACAATAAGCAATACTGTCAATTACTCCAACTCGTGGCAAGCATCGCTTAACCTAAACATAGCTAATGCAATACCGAAACTCCCCCAAGCTTTCCCGAGGGAAATATCTCATAAAAGTACAAATAATAATTCAGGAAAGGAGTAGAGATGGGCGTGAGTCGATGTTTTTGCTTTATCGATAAATGAAATCTGAAATCATAATCTGTACTCAATAAGAATCATGTGCTGTGAGAAAAGAGATCAAAGTATAATCTCATCAGTTCACACCTTCTTAAAAGTAAATCTCTTGATAGAATCTGTTGGAAACTGACCAGCAAAACTATCATTTAGATTGAAGCTATAAAGATAGGTAAGTAAGAGGTTCCTTTTAGTTACTGCCTTTTAAAGGTAGTTGCTCTATCATGTGAAATACAGTTTTAATACTAGCGTTCCTGTTTCCATCAGCGTCGATATCTTTTATTCAATGTCATAGAGTCTATTACGTAACAATATCATAATAATAAATAACATCATATTAGAGCACTATGTACTAGTTTTTCTCGCCGCCAATTTGAGACATCAACTGTTTGAATAATGTATTTAACATCGCAACAATATTTAGTACTTTATTACCACGGCCCAATATAAATAAACTTACTATCAATTTCATACTATCAGTGTCTTCCCAATAGTTCTAAAAATATTTTTCGATCACATTCCAAGGTCACGAGGGCTACTCTGAAACGATATTTACATAATTTATTCTGTCACTGTCGCTCATGCTGGCATCACGCTTTGATGGCATCACTCGAAACTTCGGATAATGGCGCAGTTACACTTTGCGGGAAATTGATCGAGACGTGTAGTGTCAAAACCAACTTCAGTAAATTTCAACGTGTGTCGCTCGTACTGGGTGTGCGTGCTAACGCTTCTGTTCGATCAGTTAATCGCATAGTGTAACTGCACTACGTTTTTCGGAGTAACCCCGCAGTATCGATATCGATAACTTTCCCCCAACACTACAGAAGAGATATTTCCGAAGTAATAACGGGTTTCTGTGCTGTTATTGTCGGACACCCCAGTTATTGACATCGTTAATCTATTAGAAGGATAAACTTGAAGAATTGGGACTCCCTTAATATCATTGCAGAAAAGGTTACGTTATTCTTACCGCTTTTAGCACATTNTAGCAATTTTACCACCAGAAAATGCTAATGCAGGAGCAACAGATGAAGATTCTGGTGAAGTAGACGTTACCTTACAAAATCTTCCAGGTTAGCCTGCTTCCGTTTATCTAACTGCTTCCGTTTATCCAGTTACTTATATCGTGTAAGTTTTCTATTGCTATTTTTCGTGAATTTCCAGGTTCTCAACTTAGAGCCGGGGCAGAAGTACAGTACGACAAGTCTTCTTCAGACAAAGAGGATAACATCCCGCTTTCTGAATTTTTTAAAGTAAGACGAAATGAATCTAATGATGCCTCCAATGCAGCTAGTTCTTCTGCCATGAAAGTACCTACCGCAATCACAATTATTACTACAATGCAATATAGTGCAAGTACCTTCTGTTAAAGTTTATCCCAAAATGTCTAAAATATACATGGCAAAGCAGTTATACTCGAAACAATATTTATGAAGAATGGCGCCACAACCAGGGTCTACGGAGCTTACATCCCTATGTATGTATGTACTACTGTACTTACGAGTACTACATGCAACTGACATGTAAAATTTGCAAGAAAAAATCAATTTGGTGTAAAAAAATGCGCCACGTACTAAAGTATCCTGGGTTATGATTTATGTCACCACCATCCTCCTACCTCCTCTGAATAAGATTTTGGTATTTTTTAAATAAATGTGTATAACTTACAACTCGTTTTTAACTCTTAAACCTAACAATATCATAATATAATTTTTTCTCGTAGTAGTAGTCCATTCTCCGACCAGGTGTTAAAACACCACCCATTTTCCGGCTTTTCCAGTTGACCAATAATTTTTCTAAAATTTTTCTGTGGATACTTGACCTCTATTTAGAAACATACTAAAAATTTATAAAAATTGACAAGGATAAAAAGTTTCAGGAGTATATGGGTTAAGTCGAACACATCGTTGTAGTCTGTTATTTGTGTACTTGACTAAACAAAAAGGATTGATTTTACTGCTCAAATGCAAAAACTTTTGCCAAGGGACAATAAGTTCCAAATTCTAATATATAAAAAAAGGGTCTGTATAAAAAAGTATTTTTTATTAACCCTAAAATATTCTGTATATCAGGGTAACATTATCCTTGAATTTTTTTTACACTGCGCTTCTAGTCCCAAACTAAGCAAAGCTTGTACTATGGGTACTACATACTTAAATACTTTTTTTTGTAAATACATACTTATTATAACATAGAAAAAAAAATTTTTTTTTACAAATAATACAAATAATTTATTGAATTGAAAACATACATTAACATTTACACTTGTATACCTTAACTAATACAGAAACAATTACAGCGACATTACAGCACAAACTACAATAAAACTGGGTACGAATCAGGATTACACTAATACATTACATCACAAGCCCCGTCCTTGGCTGGTATTTTACAACCAATGCTTGTATTAGCATACAGTCGGAATACTTTGCCAAGTAGTGGTAGAACATTTAGGTTATCAGTGGCATCTGCTTGGCTTTTTAGGCAAATATGTGACCGGCCTACTATCTCTTGTAGTCGGTAAACTTATTAGCTAACAGCATTGTACATTACATACTTCTGTTAGTACATCTTTATTTATAAAAGCGAAAGGTCACTGACTCACTTACTCATCTAGAAATCTCAGAAACTACAAGTGCTAGGAGTCTCAAATTTTGCATGGGGGTTCCTTTTAGAACGTAGGTACTCACTAAGAACGGATTTTACGAAACTCCACCTCTAAGGGGGTAAAACGGGATCCACGCGTACCAAGTCGCGGGCGGCCGCTAGTCTCGTATACATATAAGTACTAGTATTATGTAGTGGTTAGAACGTCTATTGTGTATTGTATTTTTCTCTAATTATGTCTTCTATGATGGATAGACCATCCTGAAATAAAAGTTCTAAGGCTGGGTTGCACCATCTTACTTTAACTTTAACAAACGTCAAAAATCTCTCAAACTCAATACAAAAAACACCGGTTATCACCATAAGTAGTTACCTTTTAAATTAGGTGGTGCAACTCAGCCTAAGCGTATTGGGAAACATGATTACGTAACTGAAAACGTAAAAGTGACTTTCGTGCTAGTTTATTACTAAAACAGGTTGAAAAATCAATTTTAAAAATTGGAAATAACTATGAGGTCAGGTTACCAAATTAATACAACCTCGTGTTTTATGAGTACTGCTGTAAAAGGGATCTATATCAATATCAATCAAAACCCAATCAGTGAAGGTCAGAGTTATCCCAGGGGGATGTTAAACTGTCACGAGTCACTCTAACTTGATTGGAAACAAATACCTAGGTACCTATCACATCAATGACCAATAACTTGTGACTGATTGATATCATTTATGTACCTAGCCAGTTTTATGATTTCAGGTGGATTTTGACTCTCGTAACATAGGTTAATCTTTTACGAGAGCAGAACAAATTTTGTATTAAGCGGCTTCGCCCACGTGGAATTTTGTCTTTCACAGAAAAAAGTTATCGCGCGCGTCCCTGTTTCAAAAACCGTGATAAAAACTCTCCTTTGTCCTTTCCCGAGACTCAAACTATTTCTATGCCAAACATCAAAATCGGTTCAGTAGTTTAGGCGTGAAAGCGAGACGGACAGACAGAGTTACTTTCGCATTTATATTTTTTAGTATAGATAGATTTTAAAAACTCTACATACTTAAACTTTTGCAAACTTGAAGCCTGATTCTTGTTACATGTGAGTAATCGTAGGTTCAATTTAAAATTATTTATTTAATAATATTTCATTTTACAAAAAATCTACCCACGTTAACTTTTGCAAACTATTCCCAAACGATGTTGATCCTCCACACGAGGCTTCGTTATAGAAATCTGCAATTCGCAGCTGCACCAGTTTGCGTTGAACCCAACACAATCAATCATGCCCCGCAGAGTTCGGTTCAACAATCGCTTGATTTATGACGTAACAACCTGCGATTTTTCTGTTCGTGACGTATTTGGATGACGTGTGATTCTGTATAGGCTGTGTGCTTACGATTTGTCCTAGTTAGACGATGCGGAAGAACAATGGAAAAATAAAATTGATTGAAATAAAAATGGGATTACAAAAGTTTGTATAAATCCATTAAATGTATAAAATAAAAGTTGATGTTTAAACGCTACATATTAACATTAACTAACACCCGTATTCACAAACAATACTATGAGGTCTCACAGTGCACGTGGACGCACAGGGTCACACAAACCAATCACAGAGCTCTATTAAACGCTGTGCGTTCGATTTGCTGCTTCACTTAAACAAGCATCGTTTGTGAATACGGATGTTTAAGCCAAATGAACCAAATGAGCTCGGTTTTTCTTTACCAGATCGAATCAGAAATGAGGAGATCCGTAACGAACTAAAGTCGCTGACATAGCCCGACGGAGTAGCAAGCTGAAGTGGCAATGGGCAGGGCACATAGTACGCCGATAGGGCAGCAAGGTTTTAGAGTGGAAGCCACGTACCGACCGACGCGCGACGACCACATAAAGGTAGCAGGAAGGCGCTGGATCCAGTTCGCTACCAACCGGTCAGTAAGTAAATCATTGGGGGAGGCCTAAGATCGGCAGAGGGCGTCCTAAGGCTGAAATGATGATGATGATGATGATGATGCCAAATGACGTAATGCAGGACAAAGGCTCCACAATGACCAATCTTACGCTGCCCGCATCCAGGTGCTTCTCGCGACCTTGACCAGATCGTCGTTCCACCGAGTGTCCATTGAATGCCAAGCTGTAGATCCTGGCTATACAGGAGTTGCAGCGGTGGGAAAATGTGGGATAAGTCCCGTTTAGTGAGAGACTTGCCCAAACTATGTCTTCTAGCCCGTACTTGTCACTCTAAAAAATTTCTGTCCCAACCCCAACGGCAAAAAATTAAGCCTAGGCGCAGCCGTCCAGCGACTTTTAGAGTAGGCGCACACCGTTGATTTTTTGTCGGCCGATAGTTTAGTCGGGCAGTTGATCAGTATGGGCAATGGGCATGTATGGGAGTGCGCACACTACGCCGATTCGATTTGGCCGATATTATTCATACAATTTAAAATCGGGCCCAACTATCGGCCAACTAAAAGTCGGTGGTCTGCGGCCTACTAAAACCTTCGATCAAACTTCCGAATGTTTTCCGCAACGAACAAATACCTTACAATAAATTCCCCTCTAATTAAATTGAAACGACTGAGGAAACGGCTATTTATGAGAACAAAAGAAATAAGTTAAATGAAGCAAGCAGGTAAGTAAACTTGCCTTAAATAACGTTAAGTCTACCAAGAAGTTCTCATACAATATCGGACTCTACACCATTGGGAGAGGGTTCAAATTTGTATGTTGTAATAGACGAGGCTTTTCCCAAAGAATTCCCTAACAAATGCTGGGAATTCATCATGAATGTAAGGCCTCTGAGGCTGTTTTAGAGTTTAAATGAAAAGGCCTAATAGTATCATAAATGTAACTTTGTTAAAAGGTCTATAATATCTAAAATTTTAATTTTTGTATCTTGAAAGCTTTCTACAACAATTACTAACGTTTATTTAGTAGATTTTTTATTTGCATTAATCTATATTTATAAAAGCGAAAGGTCACTGACTGATTGAGTGACTGACTCACTCACTCATCACGAAATCTCAGAAACTACAAGTGCTAGGAGTCTCAAATTTTGCATGGGGGTTCCTTTTAGAACGTAGGTGCTCACTAAGACGAGATTTTGCTAAATTCAACCCATAAGGGGGTAACACGGGATCGCTAGTAAATAGTATTTAGAAGTTGTATACCTCATATTACACACAAGAAAATAAGAAACCACTTAGTAAGAAACATATTAAAATAACCTATTGCACTCGTAGATATCCTACTACATATCATACTTAAAGGGATAATGTTGAGAAAAAAATACAAACAATTTTACTGGTATTTTTTTCTTTTGCCTTCATAGGGAAGCCCCATCAAATATCTAATTAAGAAATTACCCCCGTTCCACCGAATACGGGTAACGATACAGGGTTACATCAAAAAAGTTCAAATGGCTTTGTGCCTTGCAGGACCGTTTACATAAAAATAAACGATGGGGTTAACGGTAACCATGGTAAAAATTACTTCTTTATTACCCAAGGGTCCTTTTTACGAGGTTTTCTTATAATAATCTTCATAAAGTATTATTCTGTAACGGTTATAAGTCGCCGTCTTTGAAAAAGATTATGATATATTTTTATTATGAGGTATAAAGTGGAGTTTTAGGTTTGACAAAGAAAATGTCTTTGTAACTAAAGTTTCATGAAGCAACGGAGTGGTTAATTTTGCGACTTCTACTTATTATATCAAAAAGTTTTATATTTTTTTATAGAGTATTATTTAAAAGAAAGGTTTTAGCTCTTATAAAGTAGTTCGTCCGTTTCAGCCAAAATTAAATGACGTCCACTGCTAGACAAAGGCCCAAGGATTTCCATAACGACCGGTCCTACGCTACCCGCATCCTGGTTCTTCCCGCAACCTTCGCCAGATCGTCGGTCCACCTTATAAAGTAGTAGTTTGTTTAATTTCAATTTTGAAGCCACGATAGCCGAACGGTGAAGGGGTCGGACTAGCCGACTCGTGATCCGGGGAACGCGGGTTCGGTCCCCGCCGCCGCTCGACTATTGTGGTGAGCTCACTCGTGACACAAGCATATTTAGCTTAGTACGAGGGGCTAACGGGAATTTAAAAAAAAAAATAAAAAAAAAAAATTACTCCATTGTTTGTATTTTTTACATTACTTTGTACTAAAATAAGAAGTTATTTAATTAGAATGCAAAGCTATACTGAACCCAATGGTATCAGTGTTGGATCGAAGAAATGCGGGTTCGATCCCCACCGATGGACTATTGTGGTGAACCCACTCGTAACACAAGCATATTAATGACATAAGACATTTTTGCCGACCATATTGGATTTATTTTTAAACGTTTTTGTATATCACTCAATGACACTCATTGTTAATGATAATGATGACCTGCTTGATATAATGATTTTTTTTTTGACATGTGACATTATTAATCCATAATTTTTCTGTTCTACTGTATCTATATTAATTTTATCTTGATTTGTTTATTATCTAGAATTTGTTAATTAATTAATTCTGTTTAAACAGAATTTAATTTTAATTTAATTTAATAATTTGTGTAATTTTTTGACTATATATAATTTTATTGTAATCGATGTGGTGACTAAACATGTAAGCGCTTTGGGTTTTCTGTAAGCTTATTATGTTGCTCATTAAATAAATAAATAAATAAATAAATTAATATTTAGCTTACCACAAGAGGTTAACGGGATTTCTTCTTTGAAAAGAAAATTGAAACAATCAAACTCAGAAAATATATCGATACTCAGTACCTCACAACTACAAGTACACTTTCATAAGAACACTAGATTTCCTTTCAATTCCAGATCAATTTCTTTGTTGGAGAAAGCCCTTTAACAAGTCAATTTACTATCAGAAAGAAACCGAGCCGCTCTGAAAGGGTTTTACTTATATATTTTTCTTCATATAAAACATCTTCCATTTTATTTTCTCGCACAGAAAGACAAAATTTACCATCCCGGAAACTATTTATATGTGACGCTGAAGGGGATTCTTCCTACTGTAATGTGTGTAGTGAAAATATGGTTGTAACCCGGTATTTTTGCTTTCAGAAGCTCGTGAGTTTTTGGTATCGTTGTCAAAGGAAGCGTATTGTGTACGTTATAAATGTAAATAACGGTGTTAGATACTGTTGGCAATGCACGACAGAACGGTAATGTTGCAAAACAAAGCGTTCTGCCAAAGAACTTNAAGTAGGGAAAAACTACTGAACCGGTTTCCACATGGGAAAATTGTGGAATAGTTTGGTTTTTAAGCAACTATGTCTAAGGGCTTGCTCCCATGCATCCCGTTATTTATAATTTACAAGAAAAGGTTCATATTCTGTAGACATAATATATGGAGCTTATTGTGTTGCCATGAAACAAATGAAAGAAGTTGATAAACCTATTAACCTGTTTACAAGTGCCTTAAAGAAACAAATTTCCTCCAAAATTCAGAGCCAATGAAAAATAATAATGACACGGCAAACGCAGCGCGAACCGTTTTTGAACGTTTATATCCTATTAATTAAGGACGTAGCACACTTATCAACCCGGAAAGAAATCTTAATATTAACTCGAGGCAGTCAGTATTTTTTGTATGAAACTCCATACTGCAACGCACACATCCGCACAGTGACGTAAATGCCTCGCCTTGCGTTTGATAGCGCAAAAGGTGATACGGTGTTGACTGTTGATCCCTTTCCGAGTTGATAAGTCTGCTATGACCTTTAGAACGTTACGTCGTTTTACTGTTGCATAACCTGACAAAGAGCTATTTGGCGTAACGACCGATGTAATATAATTACAGTCGCGTAAAGTAGGTTCACGGGAGGTAAAGAGATAATTTTATAGGTAATTTTAGGTTGTAGGGCAACAAGAGACATGTAAAGGTTCCTTACGAATACCAATTTAAGTTCTTGTTTTGTTTAAAGTGCTTTTAATTTTTGATAAGGGACTGACTACCAGCAAAATAAACTGACGATCTGGTGAAGGTCGCGAGAGGGTACCTGGATGCAGGCGGCGCAGGACCGGTTTGTATTAAAACCCTCGTGGGAGGCCTTTGTCCAGCAGTGGTCGTCATTCGGCTGAAACTAACGAACGTCTTGCAATCAATGAGCTATATTCGGCTACTAATATAGCGTCGGTATTGTTCAAATGTTCAAATATATTTATTTAAATTGTCAAGCAAAACCCGCCCGTTTGCCAACTAGTTTATTATAGCTTAAGCCCAGTTTGGGTTGTTTGAACGCTCGCCTCCATAATGCAGTGTGTTTTCAACAGTTCGAGCTGTCCCGAGAGGGGGTTTGGATTCAGTTCGCAGAAGGGTTTATTTATTAACACAAGTGATAGAGTGAAGGGGAATATTTATAAGCCCTTTTGAATTCAATTTCAAGTGTGTAAAGTTATGTATGGTGGAAATTAGGCATTATTAGTTGGATTAGTGGCCATCATAAATGTTACTTAAATTATAAATGTGAGAATAGATGTTTGTTACTTTTTGAAAGATTCCTGTTTAAAGCCTGGTCCGTGAGCACGTAGAATCCCGTCCAATGACCCCAAGCTGCCCATCCTTGTCGCTCGCACGTAATTATGTTGCTGTCGCGCTCGCACACTCACTGCGGGCGGGTGTCGCACAGTCGCGACAGCAATTTTTGGATTGGACGGGATTCTACGTGCTGGAAAAAAAAAGTACAATATTTGTCGCATAAACCACTGAAGCAGCTTGGATGAAATTTGACACGGAGATGGTTTGATACCCTAGGAAAATATTCCGGTTTTTGAAACAAACCAAAATTATATAATTATCTACGTGACAGATTCACGTAATAATAAAAAATCATAAATCGAATAAAAATAAGTTTGTGTCAAAAAAAGACAAAAAATAATGATCTTTTCACTCAAACTATTTCATCAAACAATCTTAAGTAAGAATAATCGAATATCTGACCATTTATTTGATGTACAGTCCAATGAAAGCCAATCAAACCAATTGTCCAATACCTCCAATGAAAACCCAATAAAGCAAGCATAACCGCTCCCTTCCCTCATAAAGAACGTCCCCCACATACCGTTATGCAATCATGCAATAAAAAATAAGGGAAGAATCCAATATCCCTAAATGGTGACGTCACAGACCCTTCCTGTATCGATTGAGAGGCAAATATAGTGAGCTGTGAAGTGAGCATTGATAAACAAGGTTTATGCTTACCTAGTGAGTAATCTTTAGTTGTAGTTGGATTCAAATCAAATCAAAATGAAAAATATTTTATTAAACTTTACCCAATACTAGCGGCCGCCCGCGACTTCGTACGCGTGGATCCCATTTTATCTCATAATCTTTTTGCCCTACCAGCGTTTCGAGACCAACATTTGGCAAGTGCTGAGAAGAAGCGCCGCAACAAACTCAGTCACCACTGTCTGCCGGTTAAAATAAATAAAAATAACGTTAGTAGGTAAATATTGATTCAGGAACAGTTCTCTGAATTCACTGTCGCAGAGAATCGCTGTTCCGTTTAAATCAATAGTGGGGCAGAAAGAGTAAAGCTGTTACATTGCGTACTAAAAGAGGCGGCGTATCGATTTGATCTTGTTGGCTCCCGCAAACATAATAACGGCTTTCGGTGAAAGTTAGCCCGGACCGGGTAAAGCGGGAGTGAAGCAAGATTACATTTTGTGACAAAAATTTTGTCGACTGCTTCGTGCTTTTATCCTACTAATATTAATATTAATATTATAAATGCGAAAGTTTGGATGTCTGGATGTTTGTTACTCTTTCACGCAAAAACTACTGAACGGATTTTGATATAACTTTACAATATTATTTTGTATAATCCCGAATAACATATTAGGCTATAATAGGGATGTTTCCTGGGTCAAAAAGCAAGAGTTTTAATTAGTCCGTCAGTTAACTTATCAAAAAATACTCTAAACGTATTTTTCACTTTTTCAAACTAATGAAAATTTAAAGAGATAAAGCGCGCCAAAGTTCATAAGAAGAGGCCCGTGACGTCAATGCGTGCATAAAAGTGCCGCACGTTGTGACGTCGTGCGGAACTTCAACGCACCATAACTATGTAATTATTTGTTAGATTGACAAATAAAAATATATGTGTCCAATATTTTTTGATATTAAACATGACGGACAAAAAAAAATTTTTAGGAAACTAGCCTATTTATGAAGATCGGTGACAAACTAAATTCCACGCGGGTGAAGCTGCGGGAAAAAGCTAGTTTTTAATAAAAAGTGGCTTCGTGATCATAACTAGATTTTAATTAGAAAACTGTGAAATATTTCAAAAGAGTGTAAATAATCAGTCTCCCACAAAAGTCGAACCCGGAATTAAAACCACATCTCGCTTGCCCTACCACCATGTAAAGCGTACCATAGTTTGCCTTGCCACCGTTTTATTAACCGTTTAATTTAAAAATACTTATTCGTAGCATGTTTGCTCTTACATGAGACCAAAATATTAACGCCGACCGAAAGACGTACTCATATTAACGCTTATGTTGAACATTGAAAGGAATCGATGCAAAAATATATCAATAAATTATGTTACGAGATGAGATGCACCTATTCAGCTGAGCACTGAGCAGTTTTATCTCCACACATTACTCATTAGGAAAATCTTACTTCTTATCTTACTTCTTACTAATATTATAAATGCGAAAGTTTGTATGGATGTCTGGATTTCATTATCATCAACAGCCCTTTACAGTCCACTGCTGGACTATGAGCCTCCTCCACTATAGTGGAGGGTTTTGCCATAATCTCCACGCTTGGCAGGCGGGTTGGAGATCGCAGTTTAAAAGATTGATGTTTTTCAGAGAGCGCTGCTGCCCATTCTCTGTTTGATGTGTAGTCCCTAAGTCGCCTCTTACGACACCCGCGGGAAGAGTAGGGGTTGGTGACAAGTATTCTACTCTGCCGTCACCACACGGCTTGGATGTCTGGATGTTTGTTACTATTTCACGCAAAAACTACAGAACGGATTTTGATGAAACTTTAAAATAAAATAAAAATAAAAAATGTATTTATTGCCTTCGAACCATTAGACAGGTACAGGTAGTTAGACTTACAATAATATTATTAACTTGACAGTATTATTGTTCAGGGTGTTTGGCGGAAGGTTAGACAAACTTCGTAGGTGTATAGGTAAGGTCATTTTAAGAACACAAGTTCGCCCATTTGACTCTAAGTGAGCTACTTTTTTTTTTAATTGATATTTTGGTTTTTGTTAATTTTTTTCCGAAATTTGACCTGAAAACTGCTTCAATTTTTTTTCTCGTGTGTTTTCAGCCGCTTTTATTATTTGATATTAATATTTAAAGCCGTGTGGTGACGGCAGAGTAGAATACATTTGTCACCAACCCCTACTCTTCCCGCGGGTGTCGTAAGAGGCGACTTAGGGACTACACATCAAACAGAGAATGGGCAGCAGCGCTCTCTGAAAAACATCAATCTTTTAAACTGCGATCTCCAACCCGCCTGCCTAGCGTGGAGATTATGGCAAAACCCTCCACTATAGTGGAGGAGGCTCATAGTCCAGCAGTGGACTGTAAAGGGCTGTTGATGATGATGATGAATATTTAATATGTCTTTAGTCAAATAAAATAAATTTCAGATCCAGAAAATGATTGGATAGCTATTTACGAGCCGCCAAAGTTTAACAAAAGTACAAACCACGATAAAAAATTCAACTTGGAATTCGATTTAAAAAAAATTCAAGGTGAAAGTGGATTGCCAATGATCTTAAAAACATCTCTAGCTTCTCTTCTTTCTTATGATATATCACATGTAGTAATTAGATATTGAAATTCGTCAAAAATTCAAAGTTTAGGGAAGAAAATGGAACAATAATACAAAAGTTATCCATACAAAGTAGGTTTTGAATTTTTGTAAACTTTTTTTTTCATGATGTGGTTATTATTTTTAAATTGATTTTGAAATAAAACATACAAAAAAAGTAATGAAAATCAGTATAGCAGAAAATATAACGATGTTGGAAGAATCTTTGTATGGATAATTTTTGTATTATTATTCCATTTTCTTCCATAAACTTCGAATTATTGACGAATTTCAATATCTAATTACTACATGTGACATATCATTAGAAAGAAGAGAAGCTAGAGATGTTTTTGAGATCATTGGCAATCCACTATCACCATTAATTTTTTTTTAAATCTAATCCTAAGTTAAATTTTTTTTCGTAGTTTCTACTTTTGTTAAACTTTGGCGGCTCGTAACTATTTATCCAATCATTATCTGGATCTGAAATTTATTTTATTTGACTAAAGACATATTCGACATTAATATTAAATAATAAAAGCGGTTTGAAACACGCGAGAAAAAAAATTAAGCAGTTTTTAGGTCAAATTTCGGAAAAAATTAAATAAAAACAAAAATATCAATTAAAAAAAAAGTAGCCCACTTAGAGTCAAATGGGCGAACTTGTATTCTTAAAATGACCTTACCTATACACGCACGAAGTTTGTCTACCTTCCGCCAAACACCTTGTATAATTTATGATGATCTATGACAAACTAAATTTCACGCGGAAAGAATCAAAAACTTGTGCATTATTAAAGTTGTCACATGCCATACTGTTTAATACCGTCCGTCCATGTTATAAGTGTCGGGTGGAGCCATCTTTGCTGGTAGATTTATATCGCCATGCCTTTTTTAGAAAGCAATACGCTATTCGTTATCCCTTATTATGTAGGTTTCCAGCTTCATTTTGGGATAGAATTTATCGATATAATATATTAGGAAACGTATTTTGTCCTTTGTGCTCAATACTCATGACGTCATGTATTTACAACTCGTCTAGCCAGGGGAGTGTAGACCGAATCCTCCATTTGCCTCTGGTACATTGGAGGGAGTTTTGTTCACGATCCATGACAAAATTCAATAATGTATTTGTTTTAAGAATGATTTTTTTAAATAAGTAATTTGTTTTTTGCAAAAATTACTAATACTCCCGTAAGCCATATGCTTGTGTTACGAGTGGGCTCACCACAATAGTCGAGCGGCGGTGGTATACAAACCCGCGTTCCTCGGATCTCGAGTCGGCTAAGTTCGACCTTCACCGTTCGGCTTCAATTGGCTATTTATAGCAGTTTTACTGAAAAATAAAAAAAGTTCTCGAGTAGCGACCACGAGCCGCAAGACGTAGTGTGGGCAGACCTCCTACTACTAGGTGGACCGACGATCTGGTGAAGGTCGCAGGAGGTGCCTGGATGCGGGCGGCGCAGGACCGGTCTTTGTAGAAAAACTTGGGGGAGGCCTTTGTCCAACAGTGGACGTCT
Organism: Ostrinia furnacalis; assembly: GCF_004193835.3. Lineage (NCBI taxonomy): Eukaryota > Metazoa > Arthropoda > Insecta > Lepidoptera > Crambidae > Ostrinia > Ostrinia furnacalis. The sequence continues at coordinate 83,633 of NW_021135886.1, read as the reverse complement.
TTCGGCTGAAATGAACGAACGAACTGAAAATAAGCACCATTCATTTTTCATCAAGTTATTATTTGACTACTTTATTAGACAAAAATGTTATTGACAGGCTGTTAGAGCTCCCCATAGTACCCGTCTATTTCTGTGGAAGGTATTTTTAGGAAAGGTGCCTTTATTTGACACCTGTCCAGAATGTTTTCTAGAATAATACTGGATGGTATAGCTCACGTGATGGGTCTCTATAGTAAACAGTGATGTTTTTATACCTTTTTTAAAAGGTCATTTACACCTTTGTCCTCTGTTATTCGCTTTGGACAGGACGAAATGGATCCTTAGTTTTGAATACCTTTTATTTACTTCTGCTTAATTTCCTCAGGGATTAACTTTGCTTGCGCTGTCTGGGTTTTATTGGCGATCTGGCGGTAGAGGATATACGAGTATTACAGTAATGGAACAAGAGTTGTGAACTGAACAGTCCTATTGAATCAACCAATCATAATCAATCAAATAAGTGAATTTTGTAGAGTAGCCTTACGAAATACGTTTTCTAAGACGTAAAAAAGTTCAGTCTGCTTGTGAACACGACTGTACCAACACAGATGAAACGTCAAGCTGTAAACACTTGTGAGCTACATAATAAATTATACTTTTGAGACCCTTTGGTCTCAGATACAAAATAAAAAAGCTTGCAGGCAGAAATCGTAAAATCGCCCTCACAATTTTTAAAACAATGAAAAATTTCAAATGAAAAACACCAACGGCAATAGAAACTCAAAACAGAAAAAATCTAATAGCTGGAACCCTTTTTTCGCTTTATCTTTAAACATTTCCCTAAAGGAATTCGAATCGTGACACCATCTTGCCTTTTTGAAATCAGTACAACGAGAAAAAGGCAACCAAAATAGTAGGGGAATCTATAACAAAATGACAGAAATCGTTTGGGACCGAATTTCCCCGTGGGATAGTGATGGCGATAAGCGAGCTGTCGATAAAGTAAATGGTATCGATAAGCTTTGACTGCATGCAAATATAGGCCTTGATGGATCTGTTAACAGCGTTAAGGAAAAAAATTGGGTCGATGAGAGTCATATCGGTTGAATCGGTGGGACATGAAGAGCTTGAGTGGGTCACACTAAGGCCCAATTTCACCAACAAACGCATATAACAAACATAGGTTCAGAGCTTTAATTGTCAAGGCTTTTTATTGTTTACTGTCACTAGAGAACTTAATTTTGGTATTAATTTGCATGAATAAACGATAAAAAATATCTTTATAGGCCTAAGCTTTAATGATCTTCACAGTATGAGTTTCAATTATAAGCTAACTTGTCACTAAAATCTGTTACAAAATTCCTAAATGTTTATTTTTATGAGTTTATTCTGATTCCATTTCTGTTTTGTTACAGAAGTTCCCCCGACATCTTCATCATCAATAAAGGTAGGTTAATATTTATTTTAGTAATACTAAGCTCATTTGTTTTTATCGATATCACGAGTAAGATCATTTTCAGTTCACCAACACTGATTTTAAAACAACTAGTGACATCAAAATCTTCTCTTCACTGAAAAATAAACTTAAGTCTCTCACAGCGAGGGTTTTAATTTTATTATCAATTCTGCTATGCTCATTAGAAGGGATCAAGTGTGCCGTTCAACTTATATTTTCTTAATTAATGTAAGTAAAGTCACCACAATAAGGGTTTTTAGCGTAGTTCAAACATATTTAGGGAAAATTACTAGGATTTCATATTTTAGTTATATTTAAAGGATATAAAGCTTGATTGAAATCAGTTGAAATGGTTGGTCAAACGTTAGAAGAAATTATAACATCGAGATTTTTAGTTCTAGAATAAGTTTAATTCATTTCAACAAGATTTTTAATATCACCACTAACTGTAAGCTTTTCAAAATAATTGTTTTCGTTTACTAGGAAGTATTGTCAATTTTTTTTATAAACTTATCGCCCAAAGTCCATATTTCATTAAAACATCCGTTGCATTAAAACTCCACTCTTAAACATAAATTAGGTTAAATATTTCACTTCTGATTTTGGTGTATTTATTGAGTTTGCGAGTGGAAAAAAACTTCATATTACCTTTTTCATAATATAAACCATATAAAACCTCTTTTCATTCTCTGAGTATCTAAGCAACAGTCTAAGATTGAGTTACTTAGAAAATAGTAAAAATATTATTGACATCTCCAGTGTTTATGTGCTACAATAGTAATAAAATAGACCCAGGCTTTCTTGTATTTTATTACACGGCAATAAAAGTTATAGGTACTGCATTGGAATCTATGTAAACAGGATTTAGCACAAACGACGGTAAATAACTGAGCATTGTAGCTTCTATAGATTTGTAAATAGGTGGTTTGGTATCGGCCGATTCTTCATACAAATTAAAATCGGGCCCAACTATCGGCCAACTAAAAGTCGGTGGTCTGCGCCTAAGCTTAAAGTTAAGTGAGTGCAACACATTCACAATCATCATCATCATCTCAGCCATAGGTCCACTGCTGAACATAGGCCTCCCCCAATGCTTTCCATGTTGCCCGGTTGGTAGCGGCCTGCGTCCAGCGCCTTCCTGCTACCTTTATGATGTCGTCGGTCCACCTTTCTGATTCGATCTCGTAAAGAAACACCGAGCATATAGCCCTTTCCATAGCATACATAACACATACACAATAATGAAATTTAAAACTGTTTGCTAGATAGACACTGCCTAAAAGCCTTTATACGAGTACATCGCATGCCACAGTAAATCATTTAGAAACTAATGCTTCAATCGAATCACTGGACGTACGGAACCTTAACAACATTACTGCTCTTTAATACAGCTCTTAGGAACGTTACTTACTCCTACATCGACTGCACGCCAAGCTAGTATAGCTAGTACCTTATATAGTTGTAATAGGGATGATTTTTCAATAAAAATGTATAGCCTTATGTGCTTTCAGAGCGATCGTTGCTCTGATTTCGCTCGAGGTTTAAGCCGATTTGAGTTTGGATCCATTTCATTGAATAGGGCTGAAATGGACGGACTTTATTGTGGGATTGAATTCGCGGAGCTATACCTATAAAAAATAGTAAAAGTTTTACCCACGTGTTGTGTTTAGTTGTGATGAGATTTTGCGACTTTACGCTATAAATAAAATAAGATCAAATATAAATTGTGGAAATCAATGAGGGAGGCCGCTACCAATCGATCAACATGGAAAGCATTGGGGGAGGCCTATGTTCAGCAGTGGACGTCCTATGGCTGAAATGATGATGATGATGATGAATGAGGGAGGCCTATGTTCAACAGTGGACGTCCTATGGCTGAAAATGATGATGATGATGACGCTATAAAAACAATAGTGTTTCTAGAAATACACGAAATCATTTATAGACAAGAATCTTCCTTTCGTGTGTCCGTGTGTGTGTTACTATTTTAAGAAATTTATTTATTCATGAAAATACTACCTACCTATACTGAAAAAAGGTGAACCATTTTTAACGACAACTAGGAAACTTTCTGACGTTTTATAATGTTGGAAACTGATGACGTTATCCAAGGTGAAACTAGCTTATACCTTATACCTCTAATTGCCAAAACACACTTTTAGTGAACACTTTAGAAGCATAAAATAATCTAATAGAGATATTGATAAGGTAGGACGAATAGTTGAATAATTACAATATTATAAAGCTGAAGAGTTTGTTTGGTTGAACGTACCAATATTAGAAACTACAGGTCCAAATTGAAAAAATATTGTTGTGTTAGATAGTCCATTTATCGAGGAAAGCTATAAGCTATAACATTTAACATCGCGCTACGAGCAATAGCAATGGAGCATCGATGAAAAACGTTGCAAAATCGGGAAAAAATATTCAAACTATTTCCACGCGTGAGAAGTCGCGGGCACAGTTACATAACAACTGTCAGTCAGTAATTTTATACAAAAAAATGTGAAATATAGATCTTTTATAATGCGAATAGCTAGGAACTGGAATTCGCTGCCTGCTGCTGTCTTTCCTAAACACTGTAATCCGGGCCTTTTCAAGGCGAGAGTGAATAGGCACTTACAGGGCAGATATGTACCATCCTAGCATCTCACTTAACGCCAGGTGTAATTGCGGTCAAATACCTACCCTGTTATGTATTAAAAAATCTTAATTGCATCGAAATTAATTACCTAATATAATAGAGCTATCTTTCATTCCGTCTGAAACGAGATAGAGATCGTTATGAGCGATATAAGTCAGTGAATGATCGGGATGGAATTTTATGGACGAAGATAAATTCACACCGGTGATTCTGTTGAATTGACATTTGATAAGGAATGAAATCCGCAAAAAAGTATTAGATTTTTGAAAGCTTAAACAATTTTAACTCTGTGATATTTTCATATTTTAAGTGAAATCGTAGATGTTTATAAGAAATAGTACTTCAGAAACGTGGTGACTGGTTCAGTGATTGATTTATTGTACGAAACAGTGAAAATAATCCTGACAACTGTCACACAAATAACATCCAGTGTCATCCAAAATCGGTTTCGTTTGACAGCTCGTGTTTGTTGCTCTATTCCAAAGGAATATTGTCTTTATGGTTATATTTTATTTTAATACTAGCTGTGACCGCGACTTCGTACGCATGATAACCCGTTTTCGCAACATTTTTCATAATTGTTCATTATTGTTCTGCTCCCATTGATTGTAGCGTGATGTTGTATAGCCTATAGCCTTCCTCGATAAATGGGCTATCTAACACTGAAAGATTTTTCAAATCGGACCAGTAGTTCCGGAGATTAGCGCGTTCAAGTAAACAAACAAACAAACTCTTCAGCTTTATAATATTAGTATAGTTTTTTTTTTCATCAGCCTGTATAGATTGTTTCATTCACGAAGACGCGTCCCACCATTCTTCCGCCAAAGTTTGAGTGTTATCGGTACACGCTAAATTTATCCATGAGTGCACACTACAATAATGACGCTCGGATTGCTCGGATCAAACTTTCCGCAACCCGCGCTTCATCTGAAATTGGTGGGGCGCGTCTTCGTGGATGGATGACCACTTAAAAAAATTGCCTTTTTCATAATTTCACTAACAATATTGCCTTTTCAATAACCGACGATCACTAGTTGCCGTAAAGTCGGAGTCTTTGTTAGTTCAATTTGTTCAGAACGTAAGCCGATTGGAGTTTCGCTCGAACGACGATTTAATTCAATTGGAACATGAACAGAGTAACTTGGAAACTGAGATTTTTAAGTTACGTCTTTTTGCAGAATGGATTTGCTAGTTTGGGTGTAATTAATGTAGTTGTAAATGAAGATCCACTTTTAAAAAAGCAATGCTATTTTTATTGGGAATCTTTTAAAAATATTGCTGTTTTCATCTGCAAATCCGTGGAACCCCCAATTCGACAATTCGACATTTGGGTTTTGAATGAAATGGTTCCGAGAAATATGGTGGAAGTTTCAGGATGGCAATCGAAACCCGATTTTCAGTAAAATTTTTCACTGTTGTATTTTTTTGTTCCTATAGTAAATTGATACTTTTGTAATAAAAACATTATTGGTTTTAGTTATTTACTTTTCGGAAATACTGCGCTGAAATATTTTCTGAAATTTTATCACACACAGCTCACTAGTTTTCAAATTTGTCCTTCGCAGAATTCAAACTCACAACCACTGCTGTTAAATTCCATACCCACGAACATAGCCTTAGACTTAGCACAAAATGGGTCTTAATAGACGTTACTACTTCAGCATCTTCCCAGAATATGGAGCGCTATTTCCCAAAACCCGTTGCTTAGTTAAACCTAAAATTTCCAGTTTCTTGGAATGGAAATTCTCTCATCTGCATTCAGGACCTATGCATACTGATGCACCGCGGTCCGTTCGGAAAACCTCTTTGTTGCACTGGACGTGGATTAAGGAATGAATATTAATATGTAGCCGATACAAAGATGCGATTAAAATCGCATTTATTTTTACTATTTATTTGTCAATGTTGCGACGTTATTAGTGTGCGCTTCTAAAGTGTTAACAATTTGTACTTTGTGAAATATGTATGTGGGAATGGATATTTGACTTAACTTTTTTAGCGCCTTTATGCATACAAAACCTATGCATTTCTTGATAAAATCTAGTTATATAGAGTTACTTTTGTCATGTCAACGTACGAGTATACTCGTATGTACTTACCTACTAGTTATGTATCATGAGTAGAGTTTTATTTTAAAAGGATGCCAATGATTAAAATTTCATCCTGTACATTGTATTTCAAAGAAAGTCAATATCAATATAGCACACACTGCGGAAATCTCGAGTCAAAACGACAAATATTTCATACTCATTTCTCATTTCAACAAATACTGAGACAGATTAAAAATGGATATCTTTAACGCAACCCCATTCATAAAACAATGCCGCCATTCCAAAATGATTTCCGACATTGCAGAAGCCATTTTGCTAATGCGTTTCGTAAGTGACAAAAAGTTTGGAGACGACCATCATTTTTCTTTTCGAACTGTCGACATTTTGAGCTGGTCAGATGAGTGGCACAATGGACTTTTGCCAGTTTTAATGATACGCTATAGAAATTTTGGAAGGAGATATAAATTGGTTTGAGTTTGGAAAGGATTTTGTTTCAGTTGAAAAACGTGAAAAACTGTCAGATTCATAAAATGTTTTGGCATTTTTGTTACTTGTGGCATTTTATAATTTACGGATGAAGGACATTGAGCAAGTTCAATCTTTATTTGTTGATGGTCTCTGTGATCTTTTTTAATCTTTGATTTGCGGAATGTTAGACTTAAAATTGCTCTATGGTTCAAACACATTCCTGAAAATGTCTTATGTTCCGATTGTTTTTTACATAAGGCTTTATAATTAACATTAAAATTTAGTTGCTTTTTAAAGCGATCATTATTGTCAGAGTAAATACAAATGAGTAGGTCATCTTCATAGAAACGCACGGGCGGGCGCGCACGCACACACTGACAAAATTTAGCGGGGATTAGCGGGGAGCCAGTCGTGGTTGCGCCGAATTTTGTCAGTATGTGCGTTCGCGCCGCATACGTATATTGGCGCGCTCACATAAAAACCACGCTCGGTGCGTTTCTATGAAGATAACTTACTCATTTGTATTTACTCTATTATTTTCTACTAGCGGCCGCCCGCGACTTCGTACGAGTGGATCCCGTTTTACCCCCTTCATCTATCTTACGCGGTTTAGATTTTTTCATACAAATGTTTTTTCCCGCTAACTCCCGTTCCCGTGGGAATTTTGCAATATCCTGTTGTAACTAAGCTTTGAGTTTACTAAGGTACCTGTATGCCAAATTTCAAGCGTCTAACTTAAGCGGTTTAGATTTTTCATACAAATGTTTTTTCCCGCTAACTCCCGTTCCCGTGGGAATTTTGCAATATCCTGTTGTAACTAAGCTTTAAGTTTACTAAGGTACCTGCATGCCAAATTTCAAGCGTCTAACTTAAGCAGTTTAGATTTTTCATACAAAAGGATTTTCCCGCTAATTCCCGTGCCCGTGGGAATTCCTAAGTATCCTATAACCTGCCCAGGAGTACGAAGAATAATTGTACCAAGTTTCGTTAAAATCCGTCAAGTAGTTTTTGTTTCTATAAGGAACATACAGACAGACAGACAGACAGACAGACAAAAATTTTACTGATTGCATTTTTGGCATCAGTATCGATCACTATAAATCACCCCCTGATAGTTATTTTGAAAATATATTTCATGTACAGAATTGACCTCTCTACAGATTTATTATAAGTATAGATATAGATAGATGATCATTGATCAATTTGATCACGCAACAAATAAATATGGCGTCCGAAAGATTCATTATAAAGCTTATTTCTAAATCCCCTACCATGAACCTAGGTATTACCACTGTTCCTTTGACCCACACCTCGTATAACAGACGGCTGTCTTTGTAATTGAGGTAGAAATACATCGGAAGGTGGAATCGAAGATTTTGCATCACCGCTTCGCTGGCCGTCCGTTTACTCACTGAGCGTGAAAACTAGTCAAACAGACTGTGGAATTCGCCGGCAAAAAGGCTGATAAAAATGGCGGGGAATACAACGTGAATATTCCTTTTTCTGGGGTTCAGAAATTGTTTTACAGTTAACTTTTTATACGGGTTAATAGCTTGCTTTTAGAGCGAAATTGACCAATCGTAACCATGATTCACGCCCGTAGGTATTCACAAATATTACTATGAGGACGCACAGGGTAACGCACGAACAAATGACAGAGCTCTATTCAACGCTGTGCGTTCGTTTTGCTGCTTCACTTATGCAAGCATTGTTTGTGAATACGGGCGTCAGCATCATCACTTTAGTATAGCATTCTACTACTGAACGTGAGGCTCTCCAAGACCAAAATAAAGAATGATTTTTCGCTTTTTTACTTAGCCATTGCCGTACTGCTACTAGTTATTCACTACAATCTACATAATCATTTCAATAACACGTGTGACTCAATCCTAAAATTATTTTAAAACTGTGTAATTCCCGCTCTAGTTAGGTACATTATTTCNACGCACCATGTTTTTTTGTTGGCCGGCACTTTCAAAGAATTCAAACTCACAACCACTGCCGTTAAATTCCATACCCACGAACATAGCCTTAGACTTAGCACAAAATGGATCTTAATAGACGTTACTACTTCAGCATCTTCCCAGAATATTGAGTGCTATTTCCGAAAACCCGTTGCTTAGTTAAACCTAAAATTTCCAGTTTCTTGGAATGGAAATTCTCTCATCTGCATTCAGGACCTATGCATACTGATGCACCGCGGTCCATTCGGGAAACCTCTTTGTTGAACTGGACGTGGATTAAGGAATGAATATTAAATATGTAGCCGATACAAAGATGCGATTAAAATCGCATTTATTTTTACTATTTATTTGTCAATGTTGCGACGTTATTAGTGTGCGCTTCTAAAGTGTTTAAAACAATTTGTACAAGAAATTATTGCCATTTTATCTCGTTAGATTGGTCTCATATTTGGGGAATACTCTATATTGTAGGTACCTATCATGAGTAGAGTCTTATTTCAAAAGGATGCTAATGATTGCAATTTCACCCTGTATATTATACCGCATACCGTAGCATACTACGTCTTATGGAAAATTTCAATATGTTACTGTCAAAATTACTGGAATATGACAGTTTTTTGACTACGTGAAATATGTATGTGGGAATGGATTTTTGACGTAACTTTTTTAGCGCCTTATTGCATACAAAACCCATGCATTTCTTGATAAAATCTAGTAATATAGAGTTACTTTTGTCAAGTCAACGTACGAGTATACTCGTACGTTGACTTGACAAAAGTTACTCTGTTAAGTGAGTTTTATTTTAAAAAGATGCCAATAATTAAAATATCACCCTGTATATTCTATTTCAAAGAAAGTCAAGGCAGAAATGTTGCTTAAAAATAATTCTAAGCAACATTTCTGCGTTTCTGAAATAATAATTCTACCGGGCAACTTTCAAATTCCACTGTCCACCGTGTCTCTCTAAACACTCGACATTGGCAAAACCAGTGTGCTGTAAATTCGCACCATTGAAGCCATTAGACAGAATAATAATAATAATAAAGAAAGTCAATAGCAATATAGCACACACTGCGGAAATCTCGAGTCAAAACAACAAATATTTCATACTCATTTCTCATTTCAACAAATACTGAGACAGATTAAAAATGGATATCTTTAACGCAACCCCATTCATAAAACAATGCCGCCATTCCAAACTGATTTCCGAAATTGCAGAAGCCATTTTGCTAATGCGTTTCGTAAGTGACAAAAAGTTTGGAGACTACCATCATTTTTCTTTTCGAACTGTCGACATTTTGAGCTGGTCAGATGAGTGGCACAATGGACTTTTGCCAGTTTTAATGATACGCTATAGAAATTTTGGAAGGAGATATAAATTGGTTTGAGTTTGGAAAGGATTTTGTTTCAGTTGAAAAACGTGAAAAACTGTCAGATTCATAAAATGTTTGGCATTTTTGTTACTTGTGGCATTTTATAATTTACGGATGAAGGACATTGAGCAAGTTCAATCTTTATTTGTGGTCTCTGTGATCTTTTTTTTAAATCTTTGATTTGCGGAATGTTAGAATTAAAATTGCTTTATTGTTTAAACACATTCCTGAAAATGACTTATGTCCCGATTGTTTTTTACATAAGGCTTTATAATTATCATTAAAATTTAGTTGTTTTTTAAAGCGATCATTATTGTCAGAGTAAATACAAATGAGTAGGTCATCTTCATAGAAACGCACGGGCGCGGTTTGTATGTGAGCGCGCCAACACGTATGCGGCGCGCTCGCACACACTGACAAAATTTAGCGGGGATTACCGGGGAGCCAGTCGTGGTTGCGCCGAATTTTGTCAGTATGTGCGTTCGCGCCGCATACGTATATTGGCACGCTCACATAAAAACCACGCTCGGTGCGTTTCTTTGAAGATAACCCACTCATTTGTATTTACTCTGTTATTGTCTATGATCATTGATCAATTTGATCAAGCAACAAACAAATATGGCGTCCAAATGATTCATTACAAAGCTTATTTCTAAATCCCATACCATGAACCTAGGTATTACCACTGTTCCTTTGACCCACACCTCGTATAACAGACGACTGTCTTTGTAATTGAGGTAGAAATACATCGGAAGGTGGAATCGAAGTTTTTGCATCACCGCTCCGCTGGCCGTCCGTTTACTCACCGAGCGTGAAAACTAGTCAAACAGACTGTGGAATTCGCCGGCAAAAAGGCTGATAAAAATGGCGGGGAATACGAGTACAATGTGAATATTCCTTTTTCTGGGGTTCAGAAATTGTTTTACAGTTAACTTTTTATACGGGTTAATAGCTTGCTTTTAGAACGTAATTGATCAATCGTAAATGATTCACGCCCGTATTCACAAACATTACTATGAGGTCTCACAGCGTGCGTGGACGCACAAGGGTTACACACGAACCAATCACAGAGCTTAATTAACGCTGTGCGTTCGATTTGCTGCTTCACTTATGCAAGCATCGTTTGTGAATATGGGCGTCAGCATCATCACTTCAGTATAGCATTCTACTACTGAACGTGAGGCTCTCCAAGACCAAAATCTCTCACTTTTTTACTTGGCCATTGCCGAACTGCTACTAGTTATTCACTACAATCTACATAATTATTTCAATAACATGTGTGACTCAATCCTAAAATAATTTTAGAACTGTGTAATCCCCGCTCTAGTTACTTAATTAATTTAAGAAATTGTCTTTCTTTTAGCCCCTGGTACTAAGCTAAATATGCTTGGATCACGAGTGAGCTCACCACAATAGTCGAGCGAACCGGGGACCGAACCCGCGGTCCCCGGATCACGAGTCGGCCAGTCCGGCCCCTTCGTCCGGCTATCGTGGCTTCAAGTTTACTATACTGGAAACAATTACACATTGGTCTCGTGTCCAATAGGTAATCGAACACAGAACCAACTACTAGACCACAGAGGCGTCCCCAAAAGTAGGTAGGTACCTTCTAATTACACTAATTAAACTTCTCATCGTTAATCGCGAGCGCTAAAGAGTTCAGATTCAATTCGGGATAGTTTAGATTTCCTACGGGATAGTGGCGGCCTTTATTACTCAAGTTGAAAATGTTGGACTACCCTCAAATACTTGGAGCTGGAAACTTTATGTGTTTGGTAAAATGGAACAACATTCTAATATATGATAATGAGTTCGGAGATTCGTGTGGACTTTTCGTGATTTGGAAGTGAAATTCAGGATTTGTACTTCGTGGAAATATAAATTATTTTGTGACATAAATCAGAATTCTTATAACAATTTTTTTCGTGGCAATCAAACGTTACTTAATGTATATGGTAGTTGTGTAGTTATTTAGTTTTAACCAAATGCCATCAACAGCTGCTGGACAAAGGCCTCCCCCAAGGTTTTCCACAAAGACCGGTCCTGCGCCGCCCGTATCCAGGCNTAGTGGGAGGCCTGCCCACGCTACATAAAAATTGAGGAATACTGAGGAATACTGAACTATGTCATGTTGATCTTTCTAATAATTCTTCTAATGTCCAAGTTCTCAGTGCAGACGAAGCTCTGAACAAGTTTAGAGAAACTCGCGTGTGTCACAGCTTGATTGTAAAACTTAGTTTGTACAGTTTCTAATTAATTGTACGAGTATGTTAGAGTTATTAAAAGTGTTCATTTCAAGCGCATCTCTCTCTGTTTAGTCTACTGTTTAAATCTTTGAATAGGGATTATTTAATAATTTCAAATACCTACATCTCTCTCAAGCGGTATACGGTTAAATAGATCTATAGAAGGATGGGAAAATTCACATCGTGTGGTGATTTTAAAAAGCATAATTAAGATTTTAGTTATTTCAGTAATAGGTCATTTAGTCACACTGCAGGAGTACGACTCTCAAATTTACCATAGCTGTACAAATGGAAGGTTTGGTACTCCTCCCAAACAACGGGTATACGTAAATAAAAAGTAGGAAATAATAATAATCAGTAGAACTAGATGCTTTTTCTTTGGCCAGTGCCTTCATACATAATTAGTTGTAAAAATAAACCATTAGAATAAGTATTTTTACTTCGAACAGTACCAAATCTTTCAAAAAGCTCTAATTTACAAGCTCAGCTTGTGTAATCAACCGGGAAGCAACTTTGTTTCGTACGGGCTTCCTGCTAAAACTTTGGTCTTAGCTTTGCGAAGTTCATGGAGCTTTTTGTTTGAGACTAGTTTTTATTTTTGTAAGACATTGGCTAACGGATAAAGCCGGAAGGTCCATTCAAATACATTTTGGAAAGTAGACGCATAGAATTGGAGTTACCAACTTAAATAATTGCTCTAATTGCAAAAGATAAAGTAAAAGTATGGTGCATGCTATGTAATGAATAATTTTGAGGCAGTTTGATAGGGATTCTCTATTTTGAAATGAACATTGGTGAAAATTATGATGGTCATTATTAAACAGCCGATTTAGAGTTATAGGTAAGGTGTGTATCAAGGTGTGGTTTAAGACCTTTCTTCTTTTTAAATCAGTCGACTTTTCAAGTTTCAGTTGAATAACATTGATTAATTTCAAACAAAAGATGTCCACTGCTATGATTATTTTATATGCTGGAGCATTCCACGCGAAGCGGACAGGTAAAAAAAGTCGATGTTTCCGATTTCAGTAATATTTGAGTATGTTCTACCTATACATATTATTGATACGTGTACCAAATATTTTTGTAATATAATGACTAGTTTAAGAGTTATGGGTCTTCGAAGTTTTCGACAACCGGTTGGCATGCAGTACTTCAAAGCCGATTATAGAGTTATAAAATTATATATTAAAATAATTAAACCATGGGATTTATTACTTCATTTACCGTGCTTTTTAACTGTATTTTTGGAAACGAAAAAAAATTTATTTTTTCCTAAAAAAAATGCAAATTAATTTTTTTTCCTTGATTTTCACAAAGTTCGACCCATTCGATTTTTTTAATTTTTTTTATTTAAATAGCTAATATTGTGTAGAACATTCATGCCAACTTTCAAAGTGGGCGTGGAAGTGGATTAGGAGCTAGACTGAAAATACTGCCGAAGGGTGGCGTCCAGCGCCGCGCCGTCACGCTGCCGCGCCTGAAGCCTGCCGCCTGTGCGCGTTTAATGAAACTGACAAGCAAATAAAATCACTTTTGACGGAATGTTTTGTAGATTTTTAATAACACCAATACATTTTTAATACCTATTAAATACTAAAATACGTTATAAAATAAAGTAGTAGTAGTAAATAAAGTTGCGTTTTTCCGCATCGTGAAAAATAAATTACATTACTCGTAACTGTGAATATTTCCTAACAAAAATAGAATGAGCTGTTATTTTTATACCTTTCGAGATACAAAAGGCGAATTTGTGGGAGGCAGACGGTCATCAGTGCTTTCATCCTATTCCTATGAAATTAAGTGGCTCATAATAATTTTTAGATATAATGAATACTAGACCTTTCATTCTATCTAGTCTTTTGAAAGGTCGTAAATTATTGGTAATTAGAAGATATTGTGGACCGGATTAATAGATCCACCAGTTAATTTAGGTCAGGACCCAGAACCGAACCGAACCGGCCGTGCCGTCCGGCATGTGCGGATACGCCATAACTAGGCTTGTGTAGTACATGTACTATGTACTAATAGGAAGCAATTCCCTTAATTAAGTGAACGAGAACGAACTATTCCGTCTTGGTCGTTCAAATCGGTCTTTTAGTTCACTTTAGTACAGCCGATCACTAATGAATAGGTGTGAACGAGACGTGAAATTGGTGACAAGCGCGCGCGAGCGAGATGGATTCGGCTCTGTGTGTTGCGAGTATTTTGCGACATTGTACTATAAGAAGATAGTAATAAAGACGTTTTTCGTCCGATCTGATTTAAAAAATCGGTGTACTAAAATGAACTAATAGTGCTAGAATGAGACGTGAGATCAGTGACATGTGAGCGCGAGTGAGATGGGTACGGCTCTGTAACTGTGTTGCGAGTATTTTTCGATATTGGACCATAAATGCATAAGAATAAAGACTTTTTTCGTTCGATCTACCTAATAGAATCAGTGTAGGTACTAAAATGTGCTAGTTAATAGTACTAGAAAACCGAACTAGTTCATTTGACCGATTTTCGGAGTTCGGTGCGATCCTTTCAGTGTCCGAGTAAGAACAAGCCTGGCCATAACGTATTTTTTAGTATTTAATAGGTATTAAAAATGTATTGGTGTTATTAAAAATCTAAAAAACATTCCGGCAAAAGTGATTTTATTTGCTTGTCAGTTTCACTAAACGCGCACAGGCGGCAGGCTTCAGGCGCGGCAGCGTGACGGCGCGGCGCTGGACGCCACCCTTCGGCAGTATTTTCAGTCTAGCTCCTAATCCACTTCCACGCCCACTTTGAAAGTTGGCATGAATGTTCTACACAATATTAGCTATTTAAATAAAAAAAATTAAAAAAATCGAATGGGTCGAACTTTGTGAAAATCAAGAAAAAAAAAATAATTTGCATTTTTTTTAGGAAAAAATAAATTTTTTTTCGTTTCCAAAAATACAGTTAAAAAGCACGGTAAATGAAGTAATAAATCCCATGGTTTAATTATTTTAATATATAATTTTATAACTCCATAATCGGCTTTGAAGTACTGCATGCCAACCGGTTGTCGAAATCTTCGAAGACCCATAACTCTTAAACTAGTCATTATATTACAAAAATATTTGGTACACGTATCAATAATATGTATAGGTAGAACATACTCAAATATTACTGAAATCGGAAACATCGACTTTTTTTACCTGCCCGCTTCGCGTGGAATGCCCCTGCTGCTATAATTTATGAAGGATTGTACCGGAATAACCTTGGCACTGCAGGATATTTGAAAAGAAACTCTTCAATATTGGTGTGTAATCTAGTGGATAGAAATAAAGAGTGACAATAGTTTTTAGAACGAGGAACGTTGCTGATTAACTGTTAGTCGCGCGTTGAGACGTTGAGCGAAGATATTAACAGGGAGATGGTATATGGTCGCCGGTTCTCGTGACGTGCTGCGTAGATGGCGCCATGGATGTCCAAACAAGGATTCTCCCAAGGAAAGAAGAACGGTCACGCCCCATACAAAAAAAACCCAGACCCGACAGAAACGAGACATACCTCAGTTTTTTTGTCATGTCTTAATTAGTTAAATTATATATTTTTTATTTTCGAAATCTATGTATAACACCAAAATATTACCCTTTGTTTTTGTTGAGGCGTTATACAAAAACTAATACAAAATGCCTATTTATCACCAAAATTGGTAAATGTATGTACCTAAATGTCTATTACAGCTGCTATGGAATGTATCTAGGTGACCTGGAGATACAGCCGGATTATACAGGGTGGAAAAAATAATAAGTTACAAAATCCAAAAATTCTATGTTACCAGCTTCCATAATCTGTACCCTATTAATGGTACCATTTGAAAGAGCTTGTTAATCACTTTCAGAATCAGTAACTAGTTTTTCGATATCTTGTATAGNTTATTCGATTCTAGAATATATTCCCAAAAAGTCTGAAAGGTGTTTTAATTTGTATCACTTGGATATGATTTCTAGTAGAAAGTGTTGTGAGTGTGACGCTTGAAGGGAAGGAAGTCAACCTAACCTAACCAACTGCGTATTTCTATACTGTGTAGCTGGAAATTGTGGCGGGAGCTCTTTGACGCGCTGTTTTCGGCGAAGAATTGCGCGCGCAGATTTTGACAGCGCGAAATACCTACTTTAGAAGAAATACCAAGCCTTAAGCGACCTATAGATAAATAGAGAAGAATGATTTAATCTATCACACACTTAACTTCACCCTGTAACTGTCACAAAGAAAACAATGGAAGCACTAACAGCTACAAAACGTATTGTCCAATACAATATCCAGAACAAAACAAATTGAAATAAACAAGGCTAAAATATACCAGAGCCTGAGAGAAGAAATTGCTTGTGGAAATTGTGCTGTGGGTTAGGGGCACCATTAATTTGGATTAACTGGGATTGTTTAGTTTTTTACGCCGGGTTTTTTTGCAGGATAAAGGAAAATCGTGGTTGTATATGGGTCGAGAAGTTTCCATGAACGTGGAATTTATTAAATGATTTTAAACCTTGTGTCCACCCACAAGGTGGACCGACGACCTGATAAAGGTAGCAGGAAAGCGCTGGATGCAGGCCGCTACCAACCGTGCGATGTGGAAGTCATTGGGGGAGGCCTATGTTCAACAGTGGACGTTCTATGACTGAAATGATGATGATGATGATGATGAACCCTTGTGTTAGGAAAAACTAACTTCCAAATTGATTGGAGAAATCAATATCAACTGAGCAAGAATCGACGCCTGGATTGGTAGGTATATTGGTACCAAATAAACATCTTTTCTTTCTTTACTTGTTAACATTTATAGGACAAACTTTTAGTNGGGATAGAAAATCGGAGAGACAGATACTTGTGGGTTTTTCCGAGAATGTGAAAGGATACCGCATCTATGATCCAAAAAGGAATGCAGTAACCACCAGCAGAGATGTTATTGTGATGGAAGGAGAGACAGGACTGACAGATTCAGATGAAGATTCCAACAATATCTGGGTCCTGAATAATGATGAAGCTGTGGTGTGTGCAGAGGATAGGGATTCAGTGGGGGATGTGAAACAGCAAGAATCCCTGAACTGTCCAACCACAGTAACTACAGTTACACAATCTTCAGAAAGAGCAGATGGTGGAGAAGCAACAAATACTTCAGGTGTGAATCCAGTTACTCAGACTCCAAATACCAGGCCGAAGAGACAGAGGAGACCACCACAAAAGTATGGTTTCACAAATCTATGTACTAGCAGTGCAGCAGATATGGAGGAGATAGATTTTGTGGAAGTCATAAGTTATAATCTTCATTAGCATGGTATGAAAGAGTAAAAGATTGTTTAGTTAACATAGGTTTCAAGATTAGTAAGTTTGAACCTTGCTTGTTTACAAAATTTGATGATGATGTTAAAATCATAATTTGCTTGTATGTTGATGATTTTCTTATATTCTCTAATAATAGCTTGCAAACTGAACAATTAAAAAAAATGTTGGGTTCAGAATTTAAGTTGAAAGACTTAGGACCTGTCAAACGTTATTTGGGCATGAATGTTAATGTTGATAGAGAAAATAATGTAATAACTGTAGATCAGCTTCAATATATAGAGCAGTTATTGTCTAAGTTCCAAATGTCAGATTGTAAAACTATAGATATAGAGAGGCTATATATTTAAGGAATTTAATTTATGAGCTTACAGGCAAGTTAGATGTAATAACTTTGTATTGTTATAACAAAAGTGCTTTAAGTTTGGCAACAAGTCACCAATGTCATAACAGGTCAAAGCATATTGATGTCAGACATCATTTTATTAGAGATTATATTATAGATGAAATTATTGAAATTAAATATTTGTGTTCAAATGAGATGCCTGCTGACTTGTTGACAAAGGGATTAATGTCGTGTAAGCATTATAGGTTTCTTCATTTATTAGGCATTACAACTGACTAATGTAATAGGTTTTGTCATGATTAATTAAATGAAACACAGTTTGAATTTAATAAGTTTATTTTGTTAAGTGGGGGTATTGATATTAGAACTTCTTGTAACAAAATATGTATTAAATATTGTTTATGGTAGCATGTGAAAGAAATAAAACACAGTCGTTGCAAAAATCTACGTTTGTTTCAATAATCTAGTGGATAGAAATAAAGAGTGATAATAGTATTTAGAACGAGGAACGTTGCTGATTAACTGTTAGTCGCGCGTTGAGAGGTTGAGCGAAGATATTAACAGTGAGATGTTAATGGTCGCCGGTTCTCGTGTTGTGCTGCGTAGATGGCGTCATGGGTGTCCAAACAAGGATTCTCCCAAGGAAATTTCTCGAAAAGTGACCACGCACCGACAGGCAAGTCACCTACTCGATAGCACCTAGAAGCGGGCAGCGCAGGACCAGTTGTTGTGGAAATGCTTAGTGTATACCTTTGTCCAGGATTTGAAGTTGAAACGTGTTATGTTATGTATTTCTGTCAGATCTCATCCCGTGCCAAAGGCCGGTCAAACATTTCCCCAACCCCATAAACACCGTTTCCCATTATTGGCACTAATACAAGCAATATCTGGGCCGACTGCCAACCGAACGGGCCCGTTAATGTCCACCGTTGGGCTATACGCTGGTCAGACAGGCGGTAATGGATGTACGCCGCGAGGGGTTGCATAGTTGTCAGTAAGGGTGCGTTCATAAGACCAATCACATTCCAAGAGTTAGACTCTGGGGGCTGTGTTTCAAATCAAATAAAATTCATTTAATTAACAGACTACCATTGATTCATGTTTCATCTCATGACCGTCTCAATGAGACTCTCATTTTTACTTTTTTTTATTATTTACAATACTCGATATTTTTTTACTTCAGTTGTTAATTATAATTTTTTTTTATCCACAACGAGGAAGCTCTTGGCCTGTAATGACTCAACACTGTATTAAAATGAAAGGTTTTTTTTATGAAAATTACATAATATGGAAGAGTTTACATAATCCAAATTCATCAGAATTTTCATTATTTTAAATTGGCTATAATAGTCAATTGAAAACTAACGTAGTTTTCATGGCTTAAATGAAGTTTTTACTCAAATTTTCAAAGTTATTCAGCTTTTTCGCTGTGAAAATACCCAGTAGGCACTGGGTGTTCATGTGAACGCACCCTTGCATGTTTTTCTTGTTTATGTTCGGCAGAGTGTGTAATGATTGGTAAAGAGGAAAATAAAGGCGAACATTAGTTTATTACCCGTTTTGTCGGACCTAATGGCCGCTTCATCCGTTGAGAACGTTCCGAGTGATGTAATGTAAACTAATCCCTTGGGTGGTGATTTATTTGTTTGTAACGATTGGAATGTGTAGACAATACATCAAGTGAAAAATTTTAGCTTCTTTTGTAGTTTTAGTAGATGCTATTTTACAACGAAAATGTTAATAGTGAGCTGTAAAATGCACAAAGTTTGTTCTAGCCACAGATCACAGAAACTAAAGGGAGATGTGAAAAGGGGCGGGGCCGGTGTCGCAGCAATATGCCAAAAAACAGAACACATTGCTCGCGACAGCAATGATGACACCAGCGACGTCGTTTATGTAAAACCCCAATTTAATTATTAAATTATTATATGAAACAAACCTTAAAATATAAACGGTTTGTGACTTTCCAGTCATTTAACAGATTTGAAGAGGAAATAAGCATTTTGTCTGTTTAGTGAAAATGATAATATCAGATGAGAAGCAGCGGCGTGGTAAAGCGGATTCGATTTCCGGTCACGACAAGTCGGAATGGACGTTTGAATTGAAAATCTGTGTTTTCAAAGTTACTTTGGCAAAAATCGTGATATCAAGATTTTCAAAATACTTTTAAATCAGAGATACACACGTTTCTAAGGCATAAATGGGCTCAATGGTAGTTGATCTTATAAATATCCTTGGAAATGTTACATAACGCTATTTAGTCCCAAACTAAGCAAATCTTGTACAATGGGTACCAGACCAGACAATGGATACAAAATATTGGATTTTTTTAAATGCACAATTTTGTTATATCTACATAGATAGAAAACAACCAGACCAATTTATAGAGATCTATGTACAAGCACACAGTAAATTGTTTGTATTTAGTGGGGAGCGAACCCGCGACCCCCTAGAGCAGAGTTCCGCAAATGGTGTACCGCGGTACACTGGTGTACTGTGGTTTTTAGATGCCTCGGAAAAATAGGATTATCTTATAAACTTATTTTTAGTAAGTAATTACTTAAAAATTAATGTTTCAATGTGTGGTGTACCTCCAAAAAATTTCGTTTTCTAAGATGTACCTACCTTGTACACAAAAATTTGCGGAACCCTGTCCTAGACTATAATGGCGGACCATTAGGCCAGCCAGTATTTGTTTGTTGTAAGTATTGCTAAATTCTATTAGCACGGACTGTATTATTATTATCAATACTTAGTTCCAGATAATAAGCTTCCATACAAACACGATTGCTGAAACAATATTTGCCTAGATCTGTTTATGTTTGCTTAGGGAATACACGCAACATTAATACAATTAAAAATCTATTAATAGCTCGTTATGCTCGCTCATGTATTTACACTAAAGGTATTTCTAGTAAGTGTTAAATACATTTTTAGAGTAAATATTGATAGAAAATTTCAATAATATTTAACACGCAATAACACAGCTTTTAACCGATAAGATAAAATCTATATTTTAAATGCACAAAATCAAATTATTATCAGTCAGACTAACGTTGCCCTTGTAAGATTCGAACCTTGCACTATGATGAAGAAACTGCTTCTTCGTAGCAGCTGATAGTCTTATAGTAGTGTTAGGGCGAACTATAATATATTTAGGACGCCCTTTGGGAGCCAATTTTTTTTTTTTTATGTAAATATCTTTGGACAATCTCACACAGCGCCATCTAGCCCCAAAGTAAGCAATTAATATGCTTGTGTTATGGGTGCTAGCTTAACGGATATACTACTTATATACTTTTTTTTTTTTTAAATACATACATATTATACATAGTAACACCCAGACCCGTCACAGAAATTAAAATTCATCATTTCAATTTCTGCCCGGCCGACCTCTCGGCATAGTAGTCCGTTCTGAACCACTACACCAAACGGCCGACGAATTATTTATCACCTAATTAAGAATTTAAAAACCATTACAATACCATAAATATTAGTATTATATCCACAGATCACAGAAAGTAAAGGGTGAAAATTTAAAAACTATTATGATACCATAAATATAATTATAACCACAGATCACAGAAAGTAAAGGGAGATGGGAAAAGGGGGCGGGGCCGATGTCGCAGCAATATGCCCAAAAACAGAACACATTGTTCGTAAAAGCAATGATGACAGCAGCGACGTAATAATGTAAACAGTTTACATTGCTTGCGTAGTACTAAAGATTATTCGAACGTTCAATACTGATACCGCAGTGGATAATAAGAACATAATATTTTGATTTCTTTGTGTGAATTTTTAATGCGACACTGGGTTTTGAACTCAGTTAGTATAGTTATCTGTATGATTATAACATAGATGATAGTGATAGAGAATAGATCTATTAGTAATAGAGAATATTAATTTGAATAATATGGCTTTGGATTCGAAATCTTATGGATAATCTTACCCAATACATTTTGCAAGTACCTTTACGGCAGTATGTTGATATATCCTCCATTATAATCCTCGTCTTTTGATTCCCTAAAATCATAAATGCCAACACGCTCGTCCTGACTTGCAGATCCACAAATCAATTTCTAAAAGGATCCCCTAATCCTTCAAATTCGTTCGTACGGAACCCGGCAAATCTTCCTTAATATACACGGAACGCATTTTGTTGATTGATTTTTGGAGGTCTGTAGTTGAATTGTGGCAGTGATGTTTTTGGGGTACCGTGTAAGTTTTGGAGTTTATAACTTTGATATTGATAGAGATACGATCATCATCATCAGATTATTTTGTTGCTGATCAATGCCCTATTCATCATAATTATCATCATCATGAAGTATTGATTAAAATGTCCCAAAAGGTGACTAATGCCTATTTTCACCATCAATTCTTACCCTCTTACTAATAAAACCTACACGTTCGTTGAACAGTGTTTTAAAGTGACACGTTTAGTAATGAAAATGTCATTTTAAAACAGTGTTCAACAACTGTTTAACTTTTTATTAGTAAGGGGGTTAATTTTTAAGTGACGCATATGGTAACACATAACAGGAATTTTGTTTTCATTGGGGTCACTTAAAAATTAGGGATTGTTGGTGAAAACGGACATGAGTTTCTTCCGCCACTTTTTTTTCTGCACCATCCGATATGTTGTTCCGAAGAGGTACTAGTGCAAGCTATACTTGAGATATTATGAATAAGTGCCCTGAAAAGGGCCTGTATACTAACAAAAAAAATTTTGAATTTACCAGAGGCAAAAAAGTAGAGCCATCATCATCAGACTATTATGGCTGTGTTGCACCATGCTTTAACTTTAACAAACGTCAAAATTCTGCCAAACTCCTTACAAAAACACGGTTCATTGTTATAGTTACGGTTGAAGTAATTTGGTGCAAGTCAGCCTCAGTTTCCTCTTCAATTTACCAGAGATAAAGGAGGATTTAATTTTGGGCTGCACTCCTGACGCTGGCCAGATGGTTTGCGGAACTGATGGGATGGGAAGCTTGATATTCATTGTATACCTATTTTATCCCTTAGTCGCTTTTTACAATGTTATACTTTTAATTTATGTTTAATTCCGATAAAATAGTTTTTAAAACCTACAGAACCTCTTTTCTCATCGTTCTCTTTTCTAGTTCACTCTTGTCAAATATTTTCCGGAAATTTTTCCATTTCCTTCGACAGTAGGGTTAGTTAAGATAAATGATGGTTCAATGCGAAGGATTCTAACGGGATCACAAGGATTTGGTTCAAGTAGATTTGAAAAGAAACGCTATAGTTATCCAGAGACTGTAGGGTCGGACAGTCTGCATCAAGATAGAGACTTATGTAGTTGAAATAGGTGATGTTTTGCAATACAAATGTGGAGTCTGATGTTCTGACTATTCGTGACAATTAATTAACGGTTTACGTTTTGTTTTGTATTGTAGGTATATAATATACGTTGAATATTTTAGTAAAATATTATTTAAGTACGGGACTATTCCCACCTCTCGTTCCCACCGCTGCAACTCCTCAAAAAAGTGAAGGTCAAGTTTGCCCCGGGGGAAAGTTAAACTGTCATTGGACACGCAACGAAATTAATCAAAAGAACAATTAAATATAGAAGGAGTTAGAAGAAGAGCCTATTTATAGTATAAATAGGAAGAGAGAGAAAGATATTATTTATGTAGATAAATAGACACTCTATATCTTTACATAAAACTAAAAATCAAAATAATAAATGTAGATAATGTACTGGTCCACATTTTACTTTACACTTTTTGCAACGTCTTGTAGATCGGTCGTTATGGAAATCCTTGGGGGAGGCTTTTGTCCAGCAGTGGACGATTTCGCTGAAACAAACCAATAAGTAAATTTGCATGCAATCAAAGCAGTGTTTTATATTACGAGTCCTAAATAGATCTTTAAAGTTTCTGCTTTTATTTAGTTTCAAGAAATTCTCAGTGCATAACCAACTCTTTTGTGCAAAACCATAACATTGCAGGCGTTACGAAAATTCCAAGAACTTATAATAGACTTCGTCGAAATTTCCTCCGGTTACTTTTTACGCGCCTTTTCGATTACATTCTTTATGTCGTTAACAACTCATTTCAGACTAAAAAACACGTGAAATTGGCTTCGTCTCGTTTATATTAAATTCGAGGGGTGGGGTAATAAAAGTGGGGGTTGGGGGTGAAAGCAAGTATTAACAACCGGTTTTATTTGCGAGTTTAAGGGTGGGTTGCAGGATTGTCAGAAATCTGAAACAAACGTCAGAAATCTGTCAAACTCCATACGAAACACACCGGTTTTTGTTATAGTTACAGTTAAAGTTAGGTGGTGCAACTCAGCCTAAGAGGTAAAGGCGTGGATTAGTGATTAGAATGCCGAGGTTTCGGATTCGAATGCCAAATGGGGCACAAAAATATGCAGAAACACTTTAACTGCTTCAGACCCAGATGTCTCAAGTTCCATTGATTCCCAGTGGGGGCAAAACTTTCTGCTCGGTTTGGTTGGTAATAGGGCTGATTCTAAGTTCTCCTGGCTAGCTACCACTATCTTACGTCTAGACATAAACAATGTTAACAGCATTATTGTGTTCCGGCATTTATAGGTAAGATAGCCCAGGTCCTCTGTGGTCGAGGATTTTAGGTGAAACTCCCATCAACTTCGGCATTCATTCGTCATCACTTTCCATCAGGTGAGATGCAGACCAAGAGTTTCCTCGTTGTGGATAGAAAAAACCCCTACTCTTCCCACGGGTGTCGTAAGAGGTGACTTAGGGACTACACATCAAACAGAAAACAGGCAGCAGCGCTCTTTGAAAAACATCAATCTTTTAAACTGGGATCTCCAACCCGCCTGCCAAGCGTGGGGATTATGGCAAAACCCTCCACTATAGTGGAGGAGGCTCATAGTCCAGCAGTGGACTGTAAAGGGCTGTTGATGATGATGATGATGATGGATTGAAAAAACAATGCAGAAACACTTATCTGAGGTTCTCACTTTGATAAAGGCATTTCAAATTCTAATTACTTAAGAATGATTGTTTGTTGTTTATCTTTAAAGATCTTTCAAGCAATATTAGACGTTAAAGGTGACTCTATAAGTTTTAAATCAGAGTTTTCGCAGCATAGCTACAGGATTAATATAAATAAATGGGATATTCAATTGAAATACATTGAAATGTCAACAAATATAGCTTTCTCATTAAAACTTAACGCGTGATTGCGTTACACACGTCACCATACTCATTACAGTATAACCTTGAGGTCGTCCTTCTTATAGACGAAATAAGAACGTCTTTTGCAATGCAAATGTTACTGTAACTTGCGTACCTACGGTCTAGCACAAACTGGATAGATTTTAGCTTTTCCCGCGGCTTAATGTCGGTATTTCTGGAAAAAATATTTTGTCCTTTCCTTAGACTCTAATTGTCTCTAAGTAAATAAAATTTCGCCCAAATAAACAGACCTACTTTCGTATTAATAATATAGATGAATACGCGTACATGAGTGCAACCAACAGATTCTGCCCAGTTGAGTTTTAAGCAGTTTTGAACTAAATAGTTATTTAGCCATCTGAATGTAGTCACAACTATCTTCTAGTCTTCATATAACGTACTATCTAGGTACTATGTGTTACGAAAGACTATCTAAAGTGCTTTGACACACCACGCTATAGAAACGGCCCGTTCATGTCCTGCAACTGAACAACTGTCTTGCCCATATCTACTACGGATGAACTAAGTTTGAAATTCGGTCAGGCCTTGTTTTCATTGAAAACTTAGGTCCTCGTACCATCTTCGAGTAAAGTGTCAAGTAGGCTATTAGTTGCAAAGTTACGAGTAGCAATTTATCGAATTTCAGCATCTCTGAATAACGCAATACTTCTTACGCCCGTATTCACAAATATTACTATGAGGTCTCACAGTAAGCGTGGACGCACAGGGTGACACATGAACCAATCACAGAGTTCTATTCAGCGCTGTACGTTCGATTTGCTGCTTCACTTAAGCAAGCATCGTTTGAGAATACCGGCGTTATTTTACTTGCTAAGTAGTAGTAATCAGGAAGTAACTAATTGGAACTTTACTCGGAGATGATGAAAGAGGCCCCTTTTAGACTAATGTAGGTACTAGCAGAAGTTAGGGAATAGGCAAAACTACATTCATGTCTCAAAATAGACTATATTTAAACTTCTACATAGTTCTTTGATAACAAATATTTAGAATGATTATTGAAAAATGCGCGAGGAGTATTGGCCAACTCCGTTGTTTGGCTCCGATACATTTGGAGAGAATTGTTTTCCTGGAGTGGTGATTGACTAACGTGATGATGATGATAATATTGAAAAAAAAAAGACTAATAGTAGCAATAACCTTTTATTTTGAATAGATCAAAATAAAAGGATAGTTAAATAACAATAGCATTGCTATTGGAATTGGAAAATTATCCTTTGTACGCATTTTTAATTGTAAAATAGCTATTACACAATAAAAGTGTTTGTTTCAAATGACACAGTTCGTACTAGCTATCCAAATTCAGTGTGCCGTTAAAATTGTAACGTGTTTAGTTTTCAATAAAATTCTAGTTCATGTTCTCTTTTACGAGTGACCAAGCATAAAATTTCATTCCATTTAAATACATACAAACCTACGATGAATAAATTGCTCCAAAATGACTTTGAGCCTCTGAAACGCCAGTTTTCGAAAATTTTATACAAAAACCGCCAAAAACACCTTCCATCAGATGGAATACAAGGCCAAGAACT
Source organism: Ostrinia furnacalis (assembly GCF_004193835.3). Lineage (NCBI taxonomy): Eukaryota > Metazoa > Arthropoda > Insecta > Lepidoptera > Crambidae > Ostrinia > Ostrinia furnacalis. Next base: position 57,063 of record NW_021135886.1, on the reverse strand, counting down.
TTCACGTTATGGTTTAAAAATAAAATTAGCACTGAGTTGAGGAATAGAGCCGTTCTTCCTAAAGATTTCTTTTAGCGTTTCGAGATAGTTAAAAGTAAAATTTAAAATACAGTGGTCATTTTAACAGATTAATAGCACGATTCGTTAGTTTTTTGTAGTTTTTCCAAGCGAAAATTGAATCAAAAAATTCAGTATAACTAAAAATCTACAACTTCTATAAAAGACTGAAAACTTTAAAAATAATATTCCGGAGTCGGAAGTGACTGGCGGGCTGCCAATAATGGACGTCATATCAACTGCGGTTCGACCAGTATATTTATTTGAGCAGTTTTTGTTAGTTTATTATCTAGAGAAAATAAAGTGCAGAGCATTTTTTTATTAGTTTATTAATATCAACTACGTATCAACGAAATGTGACTGAGACTTCGCGTGAAAATAGTTTGAAAAATGGGCTATTATAAATCGGACCAGTAGTTTCTCAGATTAGTGCGTTCAATAGGTAAACAACAAACTCTTCAGCTTTATAATAATTGTCTGTATATTCATAAGAATCATCATCATCATTTCAGCCATAGGGTCTACTGCCAAACATAAACCACCCCCAAAGATTTCCATAATGACCGATTGGTAGTGGCCTGCATTCAACGCCTTTCTGCTACCCGTATGAGGTCGTCGGTCCACCTTGTGGGTGGACGGCCCACGTTGCGTTTTCCGGTACGTAATTAATAATATGGCTTAATAATAATACCACTGGGTTTTTGGCGTGCTGGACTATAACGCCAGAGTAGAGCGACTTTGAATCTCTGTGAGGGTGAATAATGTTAGTGTGATATTACAAGCATTTATTTTAAGCCATATGAATGATTAAATGTAATAATTTACGAGTAGTTGTTTAGCTAAATTAACAATGTGATTTTGGGTGGTTTAAAGAAACAAAAATTAAATACGCGGTATTAGAACTTAATCAACGATAATGAATTAAATTAATCTCTGCAAAATGTGTTTTTAGAAAATATTATCACAAATTATACACGTGTTAGGTCGAAAATGGTTCATATATCAGCACCCTTTGTTTCTTAAAACAGCAATTGAACGATAATCTTTCCAAGAAATATTAATCTTTTCTACTAATATTATACATAAATGCGAAAGTTTGGATGGCTGTATGTGTGGATGGATGTTTGTTACTCTTTCACGCAAAAACTACTAAACGGATTTTGATGAAACTTAACAGTATTATTGTTTATAACCCAGAATAACATATAGGCTATAATTTATGACGATCTGTGACAAAATGAATTCCACGCGGGTGAAGCTGCGAGCTAATAACGCTTATAAAATAATATAAAAATACGTTATAGGATCACACTCCTTTGGATCCATCCAATTTATGTTCCGGGATGGAAATCCTGTTTAAAATACCACCAAAATACACAAAGATTAAGCTCCCCGTTTCGCGCGTCGCTAAGTACTTATGGGGATGGTTTACCATAATGTATGGGGAGTGAAAGTAGGTGTCATTCATAATTTATTATGACAATGTGAGGGAATATGCCACTTCTTATGTTAGACGTTGCTAAAATCTACGTCTGTGTATGAAGTACGAAGGGAGAGAAAATCAGATTTTTTAAGGATATTTTATTCTAAGGGAACAAGGTTTAAAATTTAGGAGACATCTGACGACAAACATTTTTTTTCAAACAAATAATAAAAAAAAATCTATACCTACAATATTATAAATGCGAAATTAACTCTTTCTGTCTGTCTGTGTCGCTTGCACGCCTAAATCACTGATTTGATGAAATTTGGTAGAGATAGTTTGATTCCCGGGAAAGGACATAGGATAGTTTTTATCCCGGTTTTTGAAACAAGAACGCGCGCGATAATGTTTTTTTGTGACAGACAAAATTCCACGCGGGTGAAGCCGCGGCAAAAAAATGGTATTGAATAAAGTAGACCTGGAAAGTTCTTATTTCAACTTCTAAAAGTTCTTAGCTAGGATATACAGCTTGCCCGCCAATAAAAACCCGAACAGTGAAGGCTTTTGTCCCGGGGGAAAGCTAAACTATCATTGGACTCACATCTAAATTAATCAGAAGAACATAGGAGTTCGACTAAGCCGGGGGAAAGTACTTTCAGCTATTGATATAACAAAATATTTTATTAAGATAGCGATAGTAAGCAGGCGGACTTAGAACAAGCTCTACCACCAACCAAACCGAACAAAAAATACGTCCCTACTGGGAATTAAACCCAGGACCTCTGAGTCAGAAGCAGGTGGTACCACTAGACCAAATAGGCGGTTAAAGTGTGGTTCATTTGACTTGCACTTCACGTTAAACGGTGTGGTAAGTGGTCCAAGTGGGCCAAGTGGGCCTACCGCTCTCCCTCATAACCCTTTTAGCAAGAAAAACAAGGATGTTGTCATTATTGAGTGATTTCAACGTTAATGTTTGCTTAAATTACCATGGTTTACGCACGGTGAGTTGAGAGTGACCTGTTTTAGGAAGATGATGTACTTATTACAGAAAATAATAATGAGGACGTCCTTAAATATTGTTCTTATATTGCTTGAGTAAATTAAAATTACATTTAAAAATTTACATGTTGAGTATTTTTCTTCTGACTTCTTACAATTTAAAAGATCTCTTGATAAAAACTGATTCTGTAAGCCTAGATCCTATTACGAGTATATAAAAAGTGAGTGAATGGACATAACTACGGAAATAAGTATCATGAATGGACATAGCTTCTGAAATAAAAACTGATGCTAGGACCCCAAGAACGTAGATAAAATTAAATCTATACTTTGTTGTGTGTGCAATAAATTCTTTAAATAAATAAATAAAATAAATAGAGGTCAATTCTGTACATGAAATATATTTTCAAAATAACTATCAGGGGGTTATTAGTGATCAATACTGATGCCAAAAATGCAATCAGTAAAATGTTTGTCTGTCTGTCTGTCTGTCTGTATGTTCCTTATAGAAACACAAACTACTCGACGGATTTTAACGAAACTTGGTACGATTATTCTTCATACTCCTGGGCAGGTCATAGTATACTAAGGAATAGAGTAGTGAAGGGAAATTTTGGGAAAACGGGAGAAGTTACTGACTGACTGACATATCAACGCACAGCCTAAACGGCTGAACGTAGGCACTTGAAATTTGGAAGGAACGTAGCTTAGGTACCGTAGAGGTGCTCTAAGAAAGGAATTCTCGAAATTCCCACGGGAACAGGAATAAGCGGGAAAATCCTTTTGTATTAAAAATCTAAACCGCTTAAGTTAAACCTTTGAAAGGCATGCAGGTCATTGCAGGTACCTTAGTAAACTAATAGCTTAGTTACAACAGGATATTGCAAAATTCCCACGGGAACGGGAGTTAGCGGGAAAAAAACATTTGTATGAAAAAATCTAAACCGCGTAAGATAGATGAAGGGGGTAAAACGGGATCCACGCGTACGAAGTCGCGGGCGGCCGCTAGTAATAACATTTTTTTTTTAAATCTAGCTAGAGTTTAGGCACTAAGATATCGATCTAGGGTAAAATAATCAAGTAGATCATAAAAGAACCTTTTGCAAATTCGGTAATAAAACTGGGGCGAATAAATATGGATTGGATATTTATGTGCCGAAACCTTCATAAAGATACTCCGTTGTTTTCAATCCTTGTAGGATGCTAAAACTATTATCTTGCTGTGAAATACGAAACTATCATAGTGTTGTATCAAAGTGGTTTACCGAATGTCGATTAGAGCGAAGATCATAACTAGGTAGCAATAAAACGATTGATTCCAATAAAAACATTTCCTTAAAAAATGTATAATTGACATTAAGTTATCGGAGCCAAGCTTCTAACTCTACACGCACGCTCTAACTTTGTAAACTCGTACTCAAAATATCTGACATGGCCGCTTCGATCGTCAAAAAGGCGTAATGTGAAAAATATAAAACTGTAGTAGGTGTTATTTGTTAAAATTTCCGCTTCTCAAACTAAATTAATTATAAATAACTTAAAAAAATCGATATGCCTAAGGCGGGAATCGAAACCACTGGTTCATTCAGTGCACTAAGGCTGAGTTGCACCACCTAACTTTAACGATAACTATAACGATAACCAGTGCTTTTTGTATGGAGTTTGGCAGATTTTTGACGTTTGTCAAAGTTAAAGTAAGATGGTGCAACCCAGCCTAAGTAGTTCAGATGGATGAGCAGTCGCCCGGTAAGTGAAAGTCGTGGGTTCAATTCCTGCCTTGGGCAGTTCGATTTTTTCAAGTTATTTATAATTTGTTTCTACTTTTCTGTTACAATAGTTCTTGTAAAAACTAATCCTGAGTCAATAGCAACACTTTTATTAAGCGCTTTGATATTGATAAAAAATTTTAATTTACTTTTCATGTACGTACAAGTAATATCTAATAGAAACAAATAAAAATGTGACTTTCCATCATGTGTAGAAACAAACAAACTACAAAGGAACTAATGTAGGTCAAGTGGCCTATTTTTGTCGATAAATACCTGATCGACCAACAACACTAGTAATAATGTGAGAACGGTGGTAAATAGGGCTTCGTTCCTTTTTTCCCTGAGGTAGAACCGTGATCCCGGTTATTCCAAATATACCATCTCCAGTTTATCAAATGAAGTATGGTATTATTCTGGATGCGAACGAAACTTCTGGAATGGCTGGAATTTGCTGGGATCCAGACAAAGCGGACGTAACAGGTGTGGATCGGTTTTAATTGTTTTTGCGGTGTGTCTTTTTTCGATGTCAGTATCGGGAAACGGTTTTATTACTGAAATTTTCTATCGGAGAATTTTATTCAGCGGTTTAGGTACCTACCTATTTGGGGATATTTTTTGTAAGGTGTTTTTTTTATTAAAACCCGCACACTGTTTGTGTTTTCAAAGAAAGCTTCATAAGCAAAAATAGCCTGTTTTTGTAACTTAAACCTTTGAAGCACGAAAACATGTTTAATTTTGGAAAAATCGTTTCATTTAATATTAGGATATGTTGCGGCGTTCAACCTCTTTGCACTAATCTGTGCGGCGCGGCGTTTTCGTTTTAATTTTTATAAGAATTATTTTGTTTTTCACTCTTGCATTTTTCTATTGTACTGAACTGTCATGATTATAATAATATTCGCAAAAACCGTAAAAAGTGTTATCATTTAATGGCACCATTATGTTCCACGAAACAGGATAGGATAGAAGTACGAAACTGTTCTAATGATATTATTATAGTTTTACTTCATACTACCTGACCCGACTAACTTTGTACCGCCTATGTTCATCAGAAATAATGTAAGATTCTCACAGTGAAAGATTTTTATTCTTCGAATCGTTCCAGTACTTTCAGACCCTATTCAATACAATCAATCGTCACTGAGAATTTCCTTTATCTCTTACTAGCTGACCCGGCGAACTTTGTTCCGCCTTAATGGCAATAAATAAGCAGACTTTTTTTTATTTCGAACAGGATAAAAAGTATCCTATGTCCTTCTCCTGGCTCTAAACTACCTCCCTGACAATTTTCAGCTAAATCGGTTCAGCCGTTCTTGAGTTATAAGTGGAGTAACTAACACGACTTTCTTTTATATATATAGATGAAACAGCAATAGTTATAGATCTAGCACTTAACTTAACAGAGCATATAAATCTGTGGGTCTAGTCAAAATGCCATCGCAAACCAATAGGAAGTCTTCGCTAATGTCAGTCGCCGCGTCACCAGTAATTCGATTCGATCGGAAAATGGCAGCCAAAATGCACATTGAACCACCAACGACGCGGCGATATAAAAGTTCATTCAAAATCGAATAAAAGTTAAAAAAATGTCTATGACTTTGCGATTGTTTTTACTTTTTTTAGCATTTTTTTTAAATAAGTTTCATCCTTCTTTCTGCTCTCTGTTTACGTCTATGCTTTGCTGTCAAACTAGCTGTCAAAACGACATCGCGATACGGATTCGTCAAAACAGCCACAGGGTGTGTTGCAACATCTTAGTTTAACTTTGACAAAAGTCTAAAATCTGTCAAACTCCATACAAAAAACACCGGTTAACATCATAGTTACGGTCAAAGTTAGGTGGTGCAACTCACCCTATTGGTTTTATCACCGGGCTTATCACCGGTGTTTTAGTAATCGCAATGAAAATGGCGGGTGTTGCGATTCGATTCGATTTTGATTGAGTCTTAAATGCATGTTGGCTAAGCCTTTGTATGGGAAATTTCAATCCAGTCTTTCGATTATCGATAGGTAGGGCTTTGCGATTCGATTTTTTGCCGTTTGGCTAAGCCTTTTTTGTTATCGACCTCTTTTGCGATTTGTTTAACTATTTGTTTGCGACTGGTTTGCGATGGGTTTGCGATTTTAAAGTGCGTTTTGACTAGACCCACTGAAGGAGATCTGAAGTCTCGCTGACGTTTGACGTTACAAAAACACCCTCCCATGCCGTTTCCATACATCAGGCACTGACTAAGTTAAGAGCGTTTACGCCGTTTGGCGCAAAAACAGTACTTTTTCAACCCGCTAAAATCATTAACCAGTTACATTACAAATAATATGTTATAGGCATAAATAATTAGGCAATTTCGTCGTCTAAATAGTTAGTTGAGAAAATATTTCGATTAGTATAGTATTTAAGAATTCTATCAAGATAAGTCCACACAGGTTTTCAAATTTCCACTTTAGCGTCAGTTTACAAGCTGAAATTTTTATAAAAATACTGTGAAAACGATATAATAAACATTTCATATCCTATAGCATAGGTCCTTAGGCAAATAGTTAGTTGAGAAAATTCTTAGATTTAAGCATTTTACAATGAGAAATCACAAATTCAAATAACGTGAAATACCCAAAAATCAAAGTGATTTTTACACCATTATTCTTCTTTAATTCAATATAAAAATCGCTTAATTTATTAAAATAACATCTTCTTTAAAATATTTACTTTGAAACGATATATAATTCATTGTTATTGTATTGATATAAACATTTGAAAACTATTAAAAAACGCCGCGCGCGAATCATTTCCAATGATGCCCCTTGAAACGCCGCGCTTCGCGTAAACGCTCTTAAGCGACCTATAGATAAATAGAGAAGAATGAGTTAATCTACCACACACTTAACTTCACCCTGTAACTGTCACAAACAAAACAATGGAAGCACTAACAGCTACAAAACGTATTGTCCAATACAATATCCAGAACAAAACAAATTGAAATAAACAAGGCTAAAATATACCAGAGCCTGAGAGAAGAAATTGCTTGTGGAAATTGTGCTGTGGGTTAGGGGCACCATTAATTTGGATTAACTGGGATTGTTTAGTTTTTTACGCCGGGTTTTTTTGCAGGATAAAGGAAAATCGTGGTTTTATATGGGTTGATAACTTCCCATGAACGTGGAATTTATTAAATTATTTTAAACCTTGTGTCCACCCACAAGGTGGACCGACGACCTGATAAAGCAGGAAGGCGCTGGATGCAGGCCGCTACCAACCGTGCGATGTGGAGTCATTGGGGGAGACCTATGTTCAGCAGTGGACGTCCTGTGGCTGAAAAATGATAATGATGATGGTGAAACCTTGTGTTAGGAAAAACTAAGTTCCAAATTGATTGGAGATACAAATTATTAACTGAGCAAGAATCGATGCCTGCATTAGTAAGTATATTGGTACCAAATTTCCTTGTTAACATTTATAGGACAAACTTTTAGTCACCCACTAACCCATTGACCTATAAATAAATAGTTGGATCGTTCCATAACTATTTCTGAGTCCATCGCTTCAACATAACCTAAGTTAAGCCAAGTTTACCCGTTCACCAAGTTCCTAATACGCCACGTATAACTGGATTACAATAAAAGCAGGAGTTGAAATCCTCAGCATTCAGAGACCGTACGTCAAAGGATAATAAGGAAATCCAAGATACGCGGACCACAAAAGGACAAAGGCCAGCGTACAAATTGTTCAGGGAATTCCACAAATCTCTGGTATTTGTGGAATCCCTACCGGGGGTGGGACCAAACGTGCCCATTCTTGGCCAGTTTGTGTACTAGATTGTTGTTAGAAAAATAGGAATGACTTTGTAATTGGACAAATTGGCCTGAAACAACATTGGTTTAATGGAAATGGAATTATTTTTAAATACTGGAAAATGTATTGTAATTCAATTGTTGAAGGATTTAATGCCTGTTGCTCGGTGTTTCTTTACAAGATCGAATCAAAAATGAGGAGATCCGTAAACGCTGAAACTAAAGTCGCTGACATAGACCGACGGATTAGCAAGCTGAAGTACATATTTTTTTGGTTTTTCAATATGTAAACAGTTTATAAACTTCAAATCTAGAGCTAGTATTTAAGTTTGATTACACTCAAAAAATATTCAAGTCTTGTTTGGGATTTAAAAAAGAAACTGATGATGACTGACTATTAAAAACCTTTTTAAGTGTAGATTCATAAATTGGCGTTTCAAAACATAGAAACTACTCCTAAAAGGAGTAGAACATAGGTCAAGCTACCTCCTAAAGCAGTTTGATGCACCCATTCTAGAACATCCTGTTTAACATTCTAGAATACCTCCCAGAGTGGAAACGGTAAATGGTCTCATTCGATTATTTCTGTACTATACAAGATATTGAAAAACTGGTAAATTTGTTCCTGAAAGTGCTTCACGAGCTCTTTCAAACGGTACCAAAACAGATTACAGAATAAACTGGAACTGTCCGAAAATTCAATGTTTCCAGCTTCCGTATTTATATAGTTTAGNGCGTTCTTGAGATAAAGGGTCTTGACAGAAGGACGGACGGACAACAAAGTGATCCTATAAGGGTTCCGTTTTTTCCTTTTGAGGTACGGAACCCTAAAAATAAATTCAAGTCTTGTTTAGGAGGTTTTCAAAATGAAGACTGAATATTAAAACCCTTTTTAAGTCTAGATTCATATTTAGATTGGCGTTTCAAAACATGCTTTAGGGGTGTAACAGAGGTCAAGCTACCTCCTAAAGCAGTTTGATTCACCCATTATAGAACACCCTGTATACAGAGTGGAAACGATAAGTGATCTCATTCGATTATTTCTGTACTATACTAGATATTGAAAAACTGATCCTGAAAGTGCTTCACGAGCTCTTTCAAACGGTACCACTAACAGGTTACAGAATAAACTGAAACTGTCCGAAAATGATCAATGTGTCCAGCTTCCGTATTCGTATAGTTTAGAGNTAGTTTAGAAATAATCGAGTGAGATCACTTATCGTTTCCACCCTGTATACTCAAACTAGTTTCAAAGTCAAACTTAGAGTAATTTCGTAACACAGGCTTCCATCTCCCAGTTTTCATACTCCTAAAGTAAAACGTATTTCCTAACCAGCTTGTTTTACCTTATTAGCCCTAGAAAGTTCTACGCAAACATTTCTCAGTGCCACTCAATTTTAGCTGTTAGCTAAATAAGTGTCCGGACGACAAGGCTTGTTCACGCCTGTCTGAATGTCGTAAGTTATGCCTGTAAATGAACGAGATATGTCACGACATGACCTAGATTTTGGAGGCGTTGTAGCAGTTTATTTTGGTTTCATTTTGTTTTATAGGTCTTGACTAAGGCCCAGAACAAACGGTGAAACGCAACTGCAACGAAACTGCAACTGCTAGTTACTTTTGAGTTGCATCTAAGTTTCTGCCATAGCGTCCGTTGAGAGACCACACATGACGCGACCAGTTTGAAACTTTCAGTTTCAGTTTCATTCATCAGAATCATCACAAAGTTGCAGTTTCGTCGCAGTTGCGTTTCACCGTCTGTTCTGGGCCTAAGTCAGTGCTTGAAGTATGGGTTCGGCACGGGAGGGTGTCATAGTCATCTTCTTTTCAGCCAAATGACGTCCACTGCTGGACAAAGGCCTCCCCCAAGGTTTTCCACAATGAACGGTCCTGCGCTGCCCGCATCCAGGCTCTTCCCGCGACCTTTACCAGATCGTCGGTCCACCTAGTAGGAGGCCTGCCCACGCTACGTCTTCCAGCCCGTGGTCGCCACTCGAGAACTTTCCTGCCCCAACGGCCATCGTCTCTACGAGCTATGTGCCCCGCCCACTGCCACTTGATTTTAGCAATTCTGCGAGCTATGTCGATTACTTTGGTTCTCCTGCGGATCTCCTCATTTCTGATTCGATCACGCAGGGAAACTCCGAGCATGGCCCACCCATAGTCATAGTCATACTCATAGTCATTTATTCCATAAGCAAGACATTCCATATTTGAGACGGTCAAACGACTGCGAGATTGGTATGGTCTGTCACGTCGTAATATGTCAACGTCACCCCTCCCGTACCAATCCCATACCTCATGACCCAGTTCAACGCTATTTCTATAAGACAAGTACTTCAAGATGTTAAAAGATGAAAAAAAAATCATCCCCACTTTACATGTAGGGGATTTTTTTTTTCAAAATTTTATTTTACCGTTTTGTCGGCGTGATTAATATACATACCTCCACAAAATTACAGCTATCTGGTGCCAATAGTTTCCAAGTAAAACCTCTGACAGACAGACAGACATATCGAAACTATAACTGCCTTTCAATAATATTAGAGCAAGTTAATTGGAGCGTGAATAAGTGATCTGAAAGGGCTTTGACGTTAATAAATTATTTGAATTTTGCTAAGGTTTAATAGTATAATCCACTCAAGAAATATCAATGTTGATATTAAACTTAGTTATTTATGGTTAAAGTGACGGTTAAAATAAGGTTGTGCAACTCACGCCCGTTTTCACTACCAATCCCTAATTTTTAAGTGAACCCTAACACAACAGGAATTTTGTTTTCAAAGGGGTCACTTAAAAATTAGGAATTGATGGTGAAAACGGGCATCAGTTTTATATTGTTTGTGTTAAAATTTATTATGCTTGAACCACATAAAGCTAGCATAAGCTCGAATATAAGCGACCTCTGAATTCATCAGTCCACCACGCAAACCGAGCTATCATCGCTTCAACTTATTTCAACACTTGAGAGAATAATCAGGTTACATAAAACCCCCATGCCTTTCTATGTTCTATTCCAACTAACGCTATGTAAATACGGCCCCATTTATGGTACCCCCATAAAGTTTTATGTGTTTATGTTTGTGTGACGGCGAAGCGTCGCCATGTGGTATGGGAACCACTAAAGATTATGTCTCTTGGTGTTAATGTAATCAACTCCAAGTGGGATGAGTGTTACAAACGATGTTTTTGTTCTAAAATAACATCTATTACAATCGTTTAAGATGCTACTGTGTTAAGTCATTTGTGTCAATTTTCGTATAAAAGATATGAGAAGGAAATACACAGTATTAATAAGGTGATCGAATCAGAAATGAGGAGATCCGCAGGAGAACCAAAGTGACTGACAAAGCCCGCAGAATCGCTAAAATCAAGTGGCAGTGGGCGGGGCACATAGCTCGTAGAGCTGATGGCTGCTGGGGCAGAAAAGTTCTGGAGCGGCGACCATGAGCCGGAAGACGTAGCGTGGTCAGGCCTCCCACTAGGTGGGCCGACGATCTGGTGAAGGTCGCGGGAGGTGCCTGGATGCGGGCGGTGCAAGACTGGTCTTTGTGGAAAACCTTGGGGGAGATCTTTGTCCAGCAGTGGACGTCTTTCGGCCGTAACGAACGAACGAACGAACGAACGAACGATTTAAAGGTACACGAATGATATGGGATGCGCTGCGGTGACCAATAGCGACCTTTGAAATTTTCTAGTGATATTCGAAATCACAACCTTAACCTCATTCAGGCAGGCCTGTACTGTATTTATAAGTGGATGCCCTATGGCTGAAATGATGATGAAGAAGACTGATGAAGATGAATCATGCATTTCAAGCCAACTTCTTCCTATAAAATATTTTTGTGTTTGATAAAGAGTAAGCTCGTTAAAATGTACATCAAAACATCACTAACTAAAAACAGGAACAAGGATTGACATAAAAAATAACATCACAAAACATCAAAAACGACTGTATTCATTTTCACTCGCACCGGCAGCGTACTAAAACTTGATAAGTCCGTTTTCCTCAAAAACATCAAACCAGAGAGAAATTCGTGAAACAAAAGCTTTTTTCTGACATGTCGTGGAAACTAATAAACGAAACGTCAACGTAAAGACAGCAGTCAAAAACACTGTGACATCTATTCTAGTTGAAATAGAGTCGGTTTTGCAACGAAATTGTGTAGTTTGACATGCAGTCCCGAGGCTTTGAGAGTCGTAGCAATATCCCGTTGTCAGTTGCATTTTGAATTCTATTTCTATTTATACAGAGTGTATTTTGTGTTGCGTGGTTGGCCAAATAAAAACTTGTAAGAAATAGCAATTTAAGTTAAAGAAATTGGGGTCGATATTGGAAAAAATATTCGCTTTTCAGGAGCTGTCAATGTTTTGAAAATTCACTTTAAGTAATCAACAAATAAAATAGTTTTTTTTTCATATTTTTTGCAAAAACAAAATGGTGGCTTTAAATACAGTTGGTTGTTTTGTTACATATTATTTATAATTCAGCGGTGAAAGTTTTAGTTACAAAACTACGTAGCCACAATGTTCATTGTATGAGTGAATTTTGATGAAATTAAGATAATAGAAAATTAAGATAATTTTAATTTGATTTCATTTATCATATTCCAGAAATCATATTGATAGTAGCTTTCATTCATAATTATGGGCTTTAAATTCAATTGCACTATCAAATAAATTGCGCCCATTCAAACGTAAAATTGATTGTTGAATTTCGTAATTGAATTGATTTGCATACGCAATTTATGTTTAACATTTACGTTTCATATAAATAATATTATAGTTCATTCGAATTGATATTACTAAACTTATTTTAAACTAGCGGCCGCCCGCGACTTCGTACGCGTGGATCCCGTTTTACCCCCTTAGGGGTGGAGTCCTTTCTTAGCGGATGCCTACGTCAACGTAACATCTACCTGCATGCCAAATTTCAGCCCGATCCGTCCAGTGGTTTGGGCTGTGCGTTGATAGATCACCATGTCAGTCAGTCAGTCAGTCGCCTTTGAGTTATATAATATTTAGATTTGCTCACGGCTGCTGACAATAACTTTGTGATTGTGTTCTAATTATTTGAACAGAGCACTAAACATTAAAAAATACTTATAAATCTAGGCCCTTCAACAAAATAAAAAGTTAGTGTAAAAACAAGAATGAATTAAATTGCTCAGGTTAAATCCTGGTAATACAACGTTTTCTCTGTTATTAATTGCAAAATAATAATGACGATTTAATTTTTTTCAATTTATTAATATAAAATTAACAAGTTGTGGAAAACGAAGATTAATTGTCGTTACATGTCTGAGATACATCGACATCATCATTATTACAAATTATATCTGTTAAATAACTCTTAATAAACCATCCAAAATATTCCATAAATTTTCCATTAAACATTTAAAGCAACTCATTAAAGCATTGAGTTTGATTCCAATCGGCAAGCTGTCGGAATAATTCCACGTTTCCTTTTGGAAAAAGAAGGAAAACATAAAATGAGATTATAATGTCTTCATTATGATGAGAGGTGAATTAAAAACCGGTCAAGCGCGAGTCGAACTTGCAGGCTGAGGGTTCCGTACAAACTTGATGTTTTCATGTACCTAATTAAGGTTTTCGGGCCGCCACCAACCGGCCATTGTGGAAATCTTTGGGGGAGGCCTATGTTCAGCAGTGGACGTCCTGTGGCTGAAATAATGATGATGATGATGAAGGTTTTCCGACAAAGAAATCACTTTGTTGCTTAGGAGCCCCTCTTAAAAATATGTTTTATTCTGTGTTTAGTATTTTTGTTATTATAGCGGTAACAGAAATACATAATTTCTAAAAATTTCTACTATGTAGCCATTACCGTTCATAAGATACAGCCTGGTGAGAGACAGACAGACAGCGGGGTCTTAGTAATAGGGTACCTACCGTTTTTCAAGACCGAACGAGATGGAGGACTGTTGTGGACGCCCTCTGCCCCATCTAGGGGACATAGGACCGTAAGTCAAGTAAGTCAAGACCTACCGTTTTTTCCCCATTGGTTACGGAACCCTAAAAACCCGGTTAAGTACGGGTCTCTCTTTGAATAAGGGCTAAATATAGTACTTCAGTCAATTAATATGATAATGCCTTAGTATTATTACGGGACTATTCCCACCTCTCGTTCCCACCGCTGCAACTCCTGTGTAGCCAGGATCTACAGCTTGATAATAACATCTTGTTAAAATCACACTAGGAAGCAATTATTGATTCTATTACCTACTACGGAACCATAATAAGACATCCACTCTTTCATTAGAATGAGTGGCGAATAAAATTACCGACATTGAGATAGGTCTGCACCCAGAACCGTTCATTTGCCAGATGGTGCTCTTAATATCTTTTCAATAAGGCGAACTTTTGTATAATTCTTTGTTTATTTCAGCTACAAATTACTAGATAACCTTCTTTAATGTAATGATCATGAAAAATACATGTCGTAGGGATAATCATAGTGCATTTATTTAATCAGAAGAAGAGATCTAGCTACCTACAGAGATAACTATGAAATTCGCAAGTAATTCTAGGAATTCTAAATGGTCGCATGAGAGAGGTATTACTGATTTATGAAACAAACAATAATAAACTCTTCAGCCTTATAATATTACAAAATAAGTAAATATACCTTCTTCAGATAACTGCTCCTGAATCAATAATGTACCTACTACTACTGATATTTGTATTTATTTATATTAACCGGCAGACAGTGGTGACTGAGTTTGTTGCGGCGTTTCTTCTCAGCACTTGCCGAATGTTGGTCTCGAAGCGCTGGTAGGGTAAAAATATTATGAGATATGTAGAGGCTCCTTAAGAGCAAAATATTTAACGATTTGTAAGTACTTTTAAATTAGTCTATCGGCTGAACCATTTAAGAACCTAGTAAGTGCAGCGGAGCAAATTTTACAGGAGAGCGAAAAAACGCATTTTCATTTGCCCTGCTAAGATGCTTAAAGATTTGGATAACTTCCGATGTTTATATTAAAGATTAGTTACTAAAGTATACTTTATGGAATAAAAGAATATATTTAGTTCAAAATTGCAAGTTTTATGCTCTTTACTAACACTAAAAATTATTGTTTTGACAAAAGTGCCTCGTAAAAATCAAAATCAAAATCGAATATGAATCAGTACTCATGTAGTCCCCAGATTTTGATATGGTTATCGAGTGTCAGCCAACAGAACTCGAAATAATATTTAAATTACAGTAGCATTTTACCTCTAGTAAGTCACATTGACCATTTTGAAACCTAGTAAGTCCATGCACTTACTAGGTTTTAAATGGTCATTGTAACTTGCTAGGTTTTGATAATGGTTTTTGCAGATTTGAATTGGACTTACTAGGTTTTTAGCAACGCGTTTCTCCGGTGTTAAGTGTAATAGAGCGATTTCTGTCTTCACATCCTGTGGAGACCTTAATTCTAATGTGATTTATGACAAAAAACAAAAATCTGAAAAAGTGTCCCTTACTAGGTTCTTAAATGGTTCAGCCGAGTGGTGACTGAGTTTGTTGCGGCGTTTCTTCTCAGCACTTGCCGAATGTTGGTCTCGAAGCGCTGGTAGGGTAAAAATATTATGAGATATGTAGAGGCTCCTTAAGAGCAAAATATTTAACGATTTGTAAGTACTTTTAAATTAGTCTATACCTACAAATAAAGAAATTCTACTTTGACGTTGACTTTGGTATCACTATAACTTAAGAGACCGCAGCCATATCTCAAGTCCGATAATAGCTACTACCCTCAAAGCACGACTATCAATTTGAGCGTCTCAACGAGATGCAGAAGCCCCTAGATTTCCCTATGGATTGAGTCAAATTACACTGTAGGTATCCAACGACTACACTATAGGAAACGATGTCATTGGTAGATTTAAGCCTATGTAAGTTGTATTGCAATATCCAGCTAGGGTAGGATGCGGGCCGTGATAAATTCCTATTGATGATTTTAGACGACAAATGTATGGGCTTATCGATAAAAAGTCAGTTTGCCAAAGAAACCATAACAGATGAACGTCACTTTGATTAGAGATACCTACCGTTTGAAATTCGAATTACATATTAGAACGCGGGTGTGATTACCATGAGTTTGTACGTTAGGTGTGCTCGCTAGCGACTGCGTAAAAAAATGATATTAAATGTATGACTTATTGTGCAGCGGCTACTTTCAAGAAATAAAATCTTCATAGATTTTTTTGACGTACTCGCTAGCAAGCACACCTAACGTAAACTCATGGTAAGCACACGGATCAATTTTTGAGAGACACCGCAAATGAGACGTTCGGGTGAACACAACAATGTCATGTAAAAAACAAACGGGATCCTACAAAAACTGGATATCTCCGTGGGAACAAGCCCTGAAGTTGCCCTATGTATTGGGCGTCAGCTTGGGTAGGTACATTTGCATAATTTCAGCTACAGTACACTGTACTTTTGAAAGTAGGTCAAGTTCAAATCGACCAAGATTTGACTGACCATATTATTATATTTAAAATTCCATTTGAGACATACCAAACTAAATAAAACATTTAAAAATGAAAAAAGTTCTATTAGTCGACATAATTTGAAAGTATATTTTGAAAGTATCAGAAATAAATTAATAATTTGTAACACATCCTATGAGCAGGCCTCCTACTAGGTGGACCGACGATCTGGTAAAGGTCGTGGGAAAAGCCTGGATGTGGGCAGCGCAGGACCGTTTATTGTGGAAAACCTTGGAGGAGGCCTTTGTCCAGCAGTGGACGTCATTCGGCTGAAACGAACGAACGAACGAAAGAACATCCTATGAAAGGCCGCTGCCAATCGGTCATTGTGGCAGTCATTAGGGAGGCTTATGTTCAGCAGTGGACGTCCTATGGCTGAAATGATGATGATTCTTTAAAGGAAGCTTTCAACTGACATAAGATGAAATTATATCATTTACATTTTACTATAGGTACTGCCTTCTTATTTATAGCGCTAATTTACTCGTACTTTCCAAATAAAAAGATTGCGACACGCCACTTCAAACCGACCGCAAGCTGTAGTAACCACGGACTTACACTCTAGCGTGTTATCAAAGTGTTAAAGTGTCATAAAAATGCTTTAAAATAATTTTCAAGAAAACTTTGTGTAAGTAAATAATTTAACCGTTAATTTACCTCTGAACCATAAACGGGCTCAAGTTTCTTGACTTCCATTGTCTCTGGCACTAGATTCAATATTTACACCGTTCAATGTTTAAGGTGTCCTAAACTAACATAAAAGCACTAATTGATTTTGGGGATGAGGCAAACAAATGTTATAGACTGAGACGAACTAGTACTTGTCAGGAAAACCTAAACTTTTATCTAAAGTATTTAATTTGGAAATATATCTTTTGGCTCCATCAAGTTCATTCGTTAGTTCGCTTCAGTCGATTGACGTCCACTGCTGGACAAAGACCTCCTCCAAGGAATTGCCTCCAAGGGCCTGCACTGCCCGCATTCAAGTACTTCCCGAGACCTTCACTAAATCGTACATCAGAGAGATTGAACATCATCGTTACTCAGCCGACTCGCGATCTGGGGAACGCGGGTTCGAATCCCGCCGCCGCTCGACTATTGTGGTGAGCCCACTCGTGACACAGGCATAGTACGAGGGGCTAACGGAACTATTAGTAATTTGTGAAAATAAATTACTAATATTCTATAAAAAAAACCCGAGGAAAATGGGTGATTTGTCCCTGTGACTTGAAATATATTTTTCTGAAATAACGTTGATCAGTACCTCTAGTAGGAAAAACTTTCGAGTTCGTTTCGTTGCGTATTCAAAGTGTCATCGAAAAATTTTGTATGAAAAATTAAACAGCGCCCCCTAGGGCGGCTATAATATAGGGGGCGCTGTTTAATTTTTCATACAAAATTTTTCGATGACACTTTGAATACGCAACGAAACGAACTCGAAAGTTTTTCCTACTAGAGGTACAGATCTGTCTCACTAGAATTTATACTGATTCTTTTGACAAGTCCGTAGTTTGAGAGATAAAACAAATCAAAGTTGGTATTACAAAGCAAACTTAATCTCGGAATCAATGTCTCTAGTTTTTTCATCAAATCTTTCTTATTACATTTTTCTGGACCCTCCCTTCAGACAATAAAACCCTCTTGAGTTGAAGGACCCTTATCCCCACTTTTACTCTTGGAGAGGTGAATCAAATTTCAATAATTCATTAGCTAAAGTGATTGGCGTATAATATAGATAATGGAAAAGAAGGATTGTTATAATAATATCAAAACAGTTATTTGGGATGACGAATATTTGTAAAGAATTTCAAGGTTAGAAATTTCCACGGAATGTCCCCGAGTAATCCAAGAAATAAGAAAAGGAGAATTGTTGTAATTATCAAAAAAACAATTCGGAGAAGAGGAATATTTTTAACAAATTTTAAGGTTGAAACATTTATAAATATTATGTCCTTGAAAAATATTACTCAAGTAAAACTAATAAAGCTTTTACCCTTTGTAACTAAGGTAAGTATATTGGTAAATAGTTTGGCACTTTAGGTTATTGTAATAAGGTACAATTTCGCAACTAAAGTGTAGAGCAGACTTATTTAAATTATTCAACAAGTTTTTTTTACTATTTTAGAACATGATGCCACAATTCTAACCCGTATTTTTAGTCTATTTTCAAATACAATTTACAAACAGTTCCACGAAATGTTTAATCCTAAATATTGTAATTTTATCTACCCACAGAAAACAATATATTTATTCAATACTACGCGACGTCGAACGCAAGGATCCCGTTTTACCCCCTAGGGGTTGAATTTGCAAAATCCCGTCTTAGTGAGCACCTACGTTCTAAAAGGAACCACCATGCAAAATTTGAGACTCCTAGCACTTGTAGTTTCTGTGATTTTATGATAAGTGAAATTCCTTTCGTTATTATAGATATTAAAAGGTAAAAAAACGATTTTTCTTCCTAAAATACAAAAGCATTTTTTTTTCTATTGTAACAAAACTAATAAACATTTACAATATTCATGCCAGCATTTTCGTTTGATTAAGACGTACTATTTGTAATAGAAATTATACGAGTACTTAGTAAATCCTATTATTCAAACTATCTTACGCCCGTATTCACAAAATTACTTTGAGGTCTCACAATACGCGTGGACGCACAGGGTGACACACATGAACCAATCACAGAGATCTATTCAACGCTGTGTGTTCGATTTGCTGATTCACTTAACCCTTCATTCGACGGGATTTTTTTTTAGTCAAATTTATAAAACAGTTAATGATTTCGTTTCTTAGCTTGTATAGGACCCTAGAAAAAATAACCAAAAAAATCTACCTATTTCAGTTTCCTGAAAAACCTATGTCAATTATAATGGACGTTGCCAAGTTCTTAAGAAAGTGACTCTCTCCAACCATGTCCAGTATACTTCCCGTTGTCGAAGAGACAGAAAAAAGAGACAAGTGGTTCCGTAATAAAATATTAATTATTATCATCATAATTTCAGCCTTATGGCATCCAATAATTAACATTGTCCTCCCCCAATGATTATCAGGTTGGCAAGAGGGCGAACAACCGGCCAATCTGATAGTCATCCTGTATCCTGCGACTTCCTGCTACCTTTATGGGGTCATCTGTCCACCTCGTGGGTGGACCTCCCACGCTGCGCTTATGAGCACGTTGCTTCCATACTAGAACCTTGCTGTGGCCATCATCCATCAGTTCTGCGTGATGTGTGCCCTGCCTATTGCCACTTTAGCATGCTAATCCATAAGGCTATATCAGCAATTTTAGTTCTTTTACGGATTTCCTCATTAGATGTCGTAAAGAAACACCAAGCACAGCCCTCTCCATATCCCAGCGTGATATAGAGAGGGCTTATGTTGAGAGGCAACGTTTCAATAGGCACCATTATGTGATTACTGGTAACACATTTGGACCTGCAGCTGATTTCTTTTCTTGTACTTGGACCGTCNAAGAGACCACAGTAATATCTCAAGTCCGATAATAGCCACTACCCTCAAAGCACGACTATCAATTTGAGCGTCTCAACGAGATGCAGAAGCCCCTAGATTTCCCCATGGATTGAGTCAAATTGTACTGTAGGTATCCAACGACTACACTATAGGAAACGATGTCATTGGTAGATTTAAGCCTATGTAAGTTGTATTGCAATATCCAGCTGGGGTAGGATGCGGGCCGTGATAAAATCCTATCAATTTTAGACGATAAATGTATGGGCTTATAGCGTAAAATCGATAAAAAGTTTGCCAATGAACCAATAACAGATAAACGTCGTCGCTTTGAAAAAACAAACGGGATCCTGCAAAAAACGGGATATCTTTGTGGGAACAAGCCCTAAGGTTGCTAAATATGTTGGGCGTCAGCTTGGGTAGGTACATTTGCATAATTTCAGCTACAGTAAAGTTAGTAAGTTTGAAAGTGGGTCAAGTTCAAACCGTAAAATTTGACTGACCATATTTAAAATTCCATTTGAGACACGCCAGACTAAATAAAACCTTTAAAAATGAAAAAAGTTCTATAAGTCGACATAATTTGAAAGTATATTTTGAAAGTATCAGAAATAAATTAATAATTTGTTACACATCCTATGAGCAGGCCTCCTACTAGGTGGACCGACGATCTGGTTAAGGCCGCGGGAAAAGCCTGGATGTGGGCAGCGCAGGACCGTTCATTGTGGAAAACCTTGGGGGAGGCCTTTGTCCAGCAGTGGACGTCATTCGGCTGAAACGAAAGAACATCCTATGAAAGGCCGCTGCCAATCGGTCATTGTGGCAGTCATTGGGGGAGGCTTATGTTCAGCAGTGGACGTCCTATGGCTGAAATGATGATGATTCTTTGAAAGAAGCTTTCAACTGCCATAAGTTGAAATTATATCATTTACAATTACTATACTGCCTTCTTGTTTATAGCGCTAATTCACACGTACTTTCCAAATAAAAAGATTGCGACACGCCACTTCAAACCGACCGCAAGCTGTAGTAACCACGGACTTACACTCTAGCGTGTTATCAAAGTGTTAAAGTGTCATAAAAATGCTTTAAAATAATTTTCAAGAAAACTTTGTGTAAGTAAATAATTTAACCGTTAATTTACCTCTGAACCATAAACATATTTACACCGTTCAATGTTTAAGGTGTCCTAAACTAACATAAAAGCACTAATTGATTTTGGGGATGAGGCAAACAAATGTTATAGACTGAGACGAACTAGTATTTGTCAGGAAAACCTAAACTTTTATCTAAAATATTTAATTTGGAAATCTATCTTTTGGCTCCATCAAGATCGTTCGTCAGTTCGTTTCAGTCGATTGACGTCCACTGCTGGACAAAGGCCTCCCCCAAGGAATTGCCTCCAAGGGCCTGCACTGCCCGCATCCAGGTACTTCCCGAGACCTTCACCAGATCGTATATCAGAGAGTTCGTCACCATCATCATCGAATCATTTACTAGTCGTCTCAACAGGATCATGATTCTAATAATTATTAACTAGAAGCCACGATAGCCGAACAGTGAAGGGGTCGAACTCGTGATTCGAAGAACGCGGTTTCGAATCCTGTCGCCGCTCGACTATTGTGGAGGCCACTCGTGACACAGGCATATTTAGCTTAGTACGAGTGGCTAACGGGACTATTATTAATTCGTGCAAATAAATTACTAACATTCTTAAAAAAAACCGAGGAAAATGGATGATTGTCCCTGTGAAATATATTTTTCTGAAATAACGTTTATTAGATCTGTCTCACTAGAATTTATACTGATTCTTTTGACAAGTCCGTACTTTCAGAGATAAAATAAATCGAAGTTGGTATTACAAAGCAAACTTAATCTCCGAATCAATGTCTCTAGTTTTTTCATCAAATCTTTCTTATTACATTTTTCTGGACCCTCCCTTCAGACAATAAAACCCTCTTGAGTTGAAGGACCCTTATCCCCACTTTTACTCTTGGAGAGGTGAATCAAATTTCAATAATTCATTAGCTAAAGTGATTGGCGTATAATATAGATAATGGAAAAGAAGGATTGTTATAATAATATCAAACAGTTATTTGGAATGACGAATATTTGTAAAGAATTTCAAGGTTATCCACGGAATGTCCCCAAGAAATCCAAGAAATAAGAAAAGGAGAATTGTTGTAATTATCAAAAAAAAAAACAAATTGGGGAAGAGGAATATTTTTAACGAATTTTAAGGTTGAAACATTTTATAAAATGTCCTTGAAAAAATCTAATAAAGCCCTTTGTAACTAAGGCAAATATTGGTAAATAGTTTTGTACTTTAGCTAGTTGTAATAAGGTACAATTTCGCAACTAAAGTGTAGAACTAGATAAAATTATTCAACAAGTTTTTTTAGTATTTTAGAACATGATGCTAAAATATTTTTGCAGTCTTTTTTCAAATAATAATAGTACGAGTTCCACGAAATGTTTCGCCCTAAATATTGTAATTTAATCTACCCACAGAAAACACAAATATTATTTTATCAAGGTCATATTATTGTGGCGATTTTTCTTCCTAAAAATACAAAACCATTTATTTTCTATTTTACAAAACTAACGACCGTATTCACAAACAATACTATGAGGTCTCACAGTGCACGTGGACGTACATGGTAACACACGAACCAATCACAGAGCTCTATTCAACGATGTGCGTTCGATTTGTCGCTTCACTTAAGCAAGCATCGTTTCTGAATACGGGCATTAAGATCTTGGAGTATGGTCAAGCCAGATGCAAAAAATAACTTCAACATATTCTAAGATTCAAATCTATTGAAAAAATTAAAAAGTCTTTTGTTATTTTGAATTCAAATTGACAAAACTTTTGACTCATAAGTCTTTCATTAAAAAAAATCTGAAACATTATTGACAGAATTGAAGCGGTCACTGAAAATCAGAGCTTAAAAGCTTTTCATTACGAAGCTTTCAAATTGATTTTAACTTTGGTTTAGAGATAAGCACTCAAAGAAAGAATATAACAGATTATTTTTAAAGCTACTTTCTTCATTTCGGCTTAATGAAATTATCAAAGCTAGTATTTTTAATCTTGTCTTTGTGTAGTCCTATCTAAAGATCACAATTTTGTATTTATATAGTAACTAATTGAAAGCCACCATAGCCGAACGGTTAACGGACGGACTGGCCGACTGGAGATCCGAGGAACGCGGGTTCGAAAACTTTATTTAGACATTAGTCAAAGAAAAACTTCTGAACGAAAATTCAACAAGCTTAACAAAAATATTTCAACATATTTTTCCTGAAGGTCCCCATTGGTAATAATTGGCATAATATCAGGTGGAATTTAAATTACAAATCTGATTTTTTCAGCCAATTTTTCGCTTGACTTGTTTGTGTAGGATATATTTTAACGACGTTACTCAATATTGGGAAAAATGCCAACATCGATATAACGAAACGAAAGAATATTACAGTTATACATAAATTGCCTTGGATGCCGGGTGCGTTTATTTATTTTCTATTCAATTACAAATACTTAAAATGTAGGTCATTTTCGATGTATTTTCTTGCATACATTCCAAATATTATGTATGTAGCCTTTGCCCTAGCAATACCGACTTCAGTAACACATATTAACGAATGCTGCTGAGAAGAAGAAAATTAGAACGAACGAAAGAAAGTAAATTAGAACCTTGAAAGCTATGATAATAAATAGTATAATCATGCTATCAATTTGAAATAAATCATAATAAAGTGAGCTTCAAAATTGTTTAGAAATGACGTCACAGTTTATGACGCTTGTTTACCTGCTTATGTTCACAAACATTGGAAAGCCCGTGATTTTCAGTACCATTTTCTCATAAAAAGAAGAAATATCGTCATGTATCGCCTATCCTTTGTCACTTATCAAATACCAAGCAGCATAATTATTATGTAGTCTAATCACCCTCTCATTAACGAAGTTGGAAACTCGAGCTCGCGTTCAAAGCCTGAGGTAAAGACGCGAATGACGGGTATATTCAGATGTAGATAGCAGTCGCAGTTACTGTTCGAAGTTGGGCAATTCAGGAAGTTGCTACGTGTAGGTATTAAGATGTTCGTTAACCTCTATGTTTTTTTTATCCACAACGAGGAAGCTCTTGGCCTGTATCTAGCAAAAATGTGGAAGAAACAGTGTGTTACAATATACTACGAAGTAGCATGTAGCCCCACCAGCATAGATGATAAAATATAATCGTATCGTTAGCGTAACGATAAATCGTTCATTTACGATATAACTGCGAGCTTGTGTGAGTCATCACACTTTTGTAAATTAATAACACTCTTTCTCTTTTTAAGTGTAGCGAACACAATTCCGACTAATAAGTATTATAAATGCGTGAGTTTGTGAGTATGGATATTTATGTAAACAAATATGTTTGTAACTTTTTCATACAAAAGCCACCTAACGGATTTTAATAAAACTTTATAGTATTGTATTGTAACTGTTAATACGCTATCAGAATAACTTAATTGTGGCAAATGTTTACTGATTTCGCGCATGCGAAGCCGCGGGCAAAAGCTAGTTTAAAATATTATTTCTTTCAAGTTATTTAAACTAAATTGCCAAGTCAACGATACGTCGTTATTTATTAACATTTCCCGATAAATCGCCTTTCGCCGATCTTCGCAAACTGCCTGCTACATATTTATTTGCCGAATGCTCAGCGCCCTGACTTTGTCGTTTGTTTGTTTCGTGTAAACTGTAAACACACACTGTTTGAAGTACTAGTCTCGATTCTGATTAGGTATTTGTGAGATTGTGAGCAAATATACGAATATAGAGTTCATGGTAGATCTATGATCTTTGGGTTCACGGTCGGTTGCGTTTGTTTGGAGAAGTCAGGTGGGTAGGTTTTCTAAATGTACAGTACAGCATGTCAAGTTAAACACTGCAGTATCTTATGCTTATGCAATATATTATGGTGCTATTTTGCAACAAAAATATATACAGGGTGGCAACGATAACTGATCTCGTGATTATTTCTAAAAACTGCTTACTGATCCTTAAAGTACTTTACGAGCTCTTTAAACTGTATCAATAATAGGTTGCAGAATAAACTGGATTTATCTGAAAGTTCAGTGTTTCCACCTCGTTACACATGGTGTCCTAAAAAGAAGTGTCAAGCTACAGGGTAGTCTAATGAGTGGTCAAGTGAGTCGGTGCCCGAATCACCGCGACTTTTGATAGTTTTTGATTAATATTTTATTTAGTTGGGACACTCTGTATAGTCTGATGAGCTACCGTCTGTATTGTATCGTTTTAACTAAAGGACGACAGCTCAACTCAGTTTTTTTCATTTTAATTTTGAATTAAACAGAATTTTCACAACGATCAGTCTTTAATGTTCTTATACACGTCATAATGTTAACTTTTTGTAAACTTGTCACGATTTTTTAATTAGAACCAAAATGTTAATAGGAAAATCAGTAAATAAGAACAAAAATTGCCTTGCCATAGAAATTTCGAGTAGGTGACTAACTTATAAAGAACATACTTTTCTGATTTATCTTTTGGTTTTGTTGATTCACGTGGATTGTCATAACGCAACCCTTGAGAGTTTTTATTACTAGTCAAAAAACTACGTTATTTAACAATATTGAGCTGTCCAAGCAAGGTACTCTGTCACTATTAGTTACAAAAGCTATGATGTTTATTTAACTAAGCAGTCCAATCAAGGTAATCTGTCACTATTAGTTAACCACTTCAGTAACCAGCTCTGCTGCACAGGTTTGTAACCATAAATTACACAGGCCTACAAAAAACAACTTTTTTTTGGTGCAGCTCTTTTTGTATATACGGTCGATAAAATGGGTAATGGACAATATATTCACATACTTCATTTCAACTCATCAGCTCTAGTTTGTCGACTATAGTAATTTTAATTTTTTTACCGCCTTGTTCGCAAATAGTCATTATTACATTAATTTCGATAATCTTTATGTTACTATTTTATTATGGCTAGTACGTCTAGATGTTGTGTTAACGATCCTGATTCATTTTGATAAGTTTGTGGTGATTACTACTGAAAGATCAGCGTAAAACCATTAAAAACACGGTAAATCGTCTGTATTTTGCCCACTTTGGTATTGAAATTCGGCACAAAGATTATGTGTAGGTGCTTCATATTGTATGTAAAATATGCGTTGAACATCTGCGACGATAGTAGAAAGGCACTCGTAAGTTTTTGAAGCTTGGAGTGCCTATGATATGGCAAAAATAGTTAATATTTGCAGTTAATTTCACAGAATTTTCCTGGTTTAAGTACTAAAAAACTAAAAGAAGGTATTTTTGATGGACTTCAAATAAGTCTATTAATAAAAGACACCACTAAATTTGAGATTTCCATGAATTATGTGGAACGGCTTGTGTGGATATATTTTGTACCAGTTGTACAAAATTTCCTTGGAAAGCATGAGGCTGACAACTATGTAGAATTTGTATACGATGTGCTGGTTCAATTCAAAGATTTAGGCTATTATATGGGTATAAAATTAAACTATCTCAACAGTAACCCAGATCAATTCCAACAAAATATAGGAAAACTAAGCGAAGAACAAGGAAAACGTTTTCACCAAGACATAAAAGCAATGGAGAATAGATACTAAGGTAGATGGGATACTCATATGATGGTCGACTACTGCTGGGAATCATCCGAGATTGCCGAAGTAAGTTTCATTCGAAAAAATCACTCAAAAGACAATTTCTTGATGTTTAATGCTAATAAAAATCAATATTAATTGTGAAAATTGATTTTTAGTTATCTCGGGAACTAGAGCTGATAGAGAAAAACTGATTACATTTTTGATATCGCCATGCTGAACATACTTAAAATCAGGTCTAAAATCCCCGGCACCAAAATGGCAGTAGGCCAGTGTTACAATTAAGATAGGTACTGCAGCAATTGCTTAACAATTGCCAAGTGGCATACCAATAACTTAAGTGCCAGCTTAGCTCAGAATTATGGGCTGTCAAGATCGAATGACCTGCTTGGCAGACGGACATTACATATATAAACATGTACTGTGATTTAGCCTAGAGGCTGGAACAGTGCAACAGCGCTTCTTTTTATGTGGCACCATGCAGAAAATAATATGAGTTGATTCTTCTCAGAACTGGCCCATTTATTGCCCCAAAGCAGTGGTAGGGTTAATACTGCGACGTTTAAAAGTGCTTTTTAAAAGCTTACTTGCAAAAATAAAATGAGTTTTAATGACTTTTTCAGTTTTGATTGACTTTTTATATTGAATTGAAGCGACTATTTTTACGGCATCGTGTGTTTTGCTGTGGCTATCCGTGTCAAGTAACATCCTTTAACAATGTAAGTATGTTTGTTCAAATAAAGATGTATTGACATTTAATTTTGATGCATGGTGGATGATATCCTAGCTAGTTAGGCAGACTGGAAATAAGCTTAACCACTAACCAAACCAAGCAAAAAATTTTGCCCCCAGTAGGAATCGAATCCGGGACCTCAGGATCTGAAGCAGTTAGTCTTACCACTAGACCACAGAGGCTTATACTCATGCATATTCACGAATAATCCAAAAATATTACCCTCTAATATTCACCTGAACAAGAATTTTAAAATTTTAAAATAAAACAACCCAGCTAAACGACGGTTCACTTTCCCTCTAAAAACTTCCACTTTTTTCACAAAAAGCACGACCTCTACACGAACTTTGTTCAAACGCGTTCGTGTATTTTGTAGACAATACATCCAAGTCTAAAGTTCAAAAGCTCGGAGCGTCGATGTCTAGGTTAATACCTAAAGCTTTTAAGCTTATTGCTTCTTGAGCTTTCTCAACAATTTAAGAGGTCCCCTAGTGCAGGTATTTTTAAGAAACGTGCGTTTGATTCTGAAAGTAATGTGGGCGGACAAGTTTGAAATTAGGACACTTTTAAATGTAGAAAATATTAAAATATCGTCTAAAATATGAATTAGGTTTATGTTTAAGTCATCAATTATGTGTCTGGTCTTATCTTTAGAGATTTTAATGAAATATAGCCTTTTAACCTGAACGCTTAAAACTTAATAGCCTCTCTATTAACAAAACAATTATCTAGATAGAACTAGTAATTAAATGAACATCTGGACTGAAAGTTTCAAATTTGGATCTCGTTACGAATTATTAACCTAAAACAGACCTAAAATAAGATAATAATAAATAAGAGGTTAGACAAATAATGAAGGCCAACTGAAATAATTCTGAAAGTCGTTATAACACAGAAATGATTCCCAATGTGCGGCAAAAGCCCAATGGTGTCGGTGTCAGTGTCTCAATTTCGGAATTGCCAGTAATTGCCCGTCGCCGCTAGACTGTTGTGGTGAACGTACTTGTAACACAAGTATTATACAGGGTAGAATTTTGTAATGCTACCTGAAGGGAAAGTACTCTTAATACTGTAGGTGGAAAATTTTACTCAAAAGAAAACATTCCTTTATTTTTTTAAATAAATAAAATTGCATTCAAATATTTCCAAAAATACCAGGGAATCGAACCAACTAAAAATGTAAAAAATTACATCCTGTATTTTTATTGCATCGATCGTTAGGGTTAAGGATAAGGATGAGATCTCTCAAACAAACTTGATAAATAAAAATCAGGAAAACCATGAAATCTTAATTATTGTAATTATTTACAGAAAATTGTAATGGTATGGTGGTAAATTTTCAAAAAACTTTGAATGCAGTTCTCTTTCTTTTCAAAAATAAAAGCAATGTTTTCTTTGAGTAAAATTTTCTATCTACAGTATTAAGGGTACTTTCCCTCCAGGTGGCATTACAAAATTCCACTCTGTATTTAGCTTAGCTCAAGAGGTTAAATAATTTTTTAATACCTAATAAATTACATCAATAAAATTGAGTACTTATTAAGTCAATACTTAATTAGTACTCAATTATCAATATAAATATAAACAATATAATATTCATTTATCAATATAAACAAATTAAAGGACGAACATGATGTTACATTCCAAGTAAATACCATCGGAGCCTATCTGAATAATACGGATGCCTGTGGATCTAATGCAAAAATGCCTGACCCAAAATTTCGCTGGGAATGAGGGTAATGCCTTATTTTCTCTATTCTCTGAACGAATATTGTCTTTTATTCGTAGTGTATTCGCGTAAATAGGAGTTAAGAGAATACACTGCCTGAACATTGCCTGGTAAGAATTTTGTGACGAATCAAAATCTGTATTTAATTATTCTCTATAGCACCAATAGTACTTACATTTGTTGCAAATCAAATGATGACCAACATACGGTAACAAAACAATACAAATAACAGTTTAAACATAACAAAATAATTATAATAGAATGCAAACAATGATCAAAGAAAAACTTACATGGACGTAATTATGTCAAAATTGTAGTGTAAACAACTGTGTTGACATTTTAAACTTTAATTTTAATGCGTAATATCATCAAAATTATTCCACAACACCGATTTTTCCCAAAGGTCAGACGTGTTTGTTTTTGATTTAACTCAGCCCTTTGATGTGTCAAGCTTGACTGCAAAGAAAACGGGGTACCCCAGGGCACAGTTTTGGGCTCGGTTGAATAACGTTTTATTATTAAATTAGGAGTGTTGTTTATATTATGTGCTTTAAGCTTGATTAATTCTTGCGTTGTCAAGGAAAATGGCGTATGGCGGGAGATGTTTTCCTACTTCGCCCACAGAAAAAGTAAATGTAATAGGCTCGCTATGCTTGATTTCCTTTTGTACGGATGGTGACAAACACGCTTCCGTAAGTCTATAAGAATATATCCATAAAATATAACACTGTGTGAGATACAATTCTTATTGTTATAGACATAGAATTTATAAGAAGTAAATCTTTTAATTTACTTTCAATACTGAAGTAGTCATGAAATAAGTGATAATGGAGCCCATTTTCTAACATTAAGTGTAAATAGTAATATAAGTTTAAGGCAAAAATGGCGATATAAATTCTTTGAACTTCTCAATACTCTTCGAATCACTTATTCATTGCAAGTTATAGCTATCTAGAATTTTCCACGCGGATAGCTGCTATGACGTGAAGAAAGGAAGATTTTTAAAAAAAATACCTCTAAAGGGATAAAATAGGGTTCCAAATTTTAATGGGATCAAAGCCACTGGCAATACTACAGCGAAAAACGTTCNAAATGTCCAAAAATTCAAGTTCAATACCTCCCAAGTAAAACAAAATCTGCAGTTTAATACTTTCCTGGTGCAAAAACGGAAAAAGTTAAATCAGAATGCCTACCTACCCTCACATTTGGAGATCCCCAAGCAATTTGCCGGTTCGCAGCGTCCGAGGCTTCCAAGCTCGAGAGGGTCATCCGTCATAATCAGCTCCATTCGGGAAAACTTGCCTAGACTCAAATTAGGATTGATTCTAGCTCGGAATATGTTTTTGCCTAATCTTAATCGGAATGGATGGAGTGAATGAGTTGGTGTAATTTTAGAAGAAATTATTTACTTACTAGCTGTGCCCGCGACTTCGTACGCGTGAAAACCCGTTTTCGCAACATTTTTCATTTTTGCTCTGCACCTATTACTCGTAGCGTGATGGTATATAGCCTATAGCCTTCCTCGATAAATGGGCTAAATAATTCCTGAAATAATTTTTTAAATCGGACCGGTAGTTCCTGAGATTAGCGCGTTCAAGTAAACAAACAAACTCTTCAGCTTTATAATATTAAGTATAGATTTACAACAGAAGTACCTACAAGTTGTATAAGCAGTCAGTCTGATTGAGCCATGTCTAAAGGCTACGGTTCTTTTAAGTGTGGCATTAGATTGAACAAATCCATAAAGTAATTTAATTTAAATTAATTAATTTGATGTAAATTACGTCAAAGTTTCATCAATAGTAGTTCTTACTCGTGCCTCTTCTTAGTTTGGAGTAATAGAAGCAAAATTATGCATGCATTGTCGAAATAAATATTGCATAATTTATTTTGTTTACTTACTAACTATTGGTGGAAACAGTTTGGTAGAGCTAAAATGCATCTTTACAACTCTAGGGTTGATTTAAAGCGAACTCAAGAGCATAACAATTCAAGAATAAAATATTAAGATTAACCAAATTCTTAAAAGTGATGACTGTTGGGTGACGGCCTTTCTCAGAAATTCCTACCTAAAATCAAGATGTTACTTTAGTGACGACGAGTTCCCAGAAGGAATTCACAAAAGGCACCTTTTTCTTAAAATAAGGAACATTCCTGAGAATTATGAAAATTTTGAATCGAGTAAAATTCAAATTACAATTTGAATATGGAAAAACAATGTTTAAATAACAATTTAGTACCGAAATTGTCAGTCATAAAAATAATGTATTCATTAATACTCGTAATAGTATCATTTGCAAATTTTTTTCAAGGCGAGAGTGAATAGGCCAAAACTCTTGATGAAACAGTTCATCTTCAAGTTATCTGTTACATATTTTTGGATGAGTAAAAAATTAAACATTATTGTTCTATGAATCTTGTTATTTCTATATTATTAGGTATGTAAATAGCATGCAAATAATTAAAAGATTAATAACTTATTTGTGAAAATAAAACACAACGAATCAATTTCGTCTTCGTCACCTTTTTGTAACACTACTTCATAGAATAGTTTCTGAAAATTGAATAAAGAAACATTGATCTCCAAAAGCCATGGTCCCTGAATAACCCTTATCTTAATGACGGCCATCAGTCACTCCTGGAGCGTCACTCCATCCATCTTGCTGGACCACCGCTGGATTATGATCAACGAGCTGGGATCTTGACTGATCTGAGGCGATGGCGCGGAAAATTGCGATGTTAGAAGTCGGAGATTAAACATTTGAAGTTTTTCGGTGACTTTTTTGATTATGAAATTTGTCTGTTATCTGTCTGTTTGTCATACAAATGTATGTGTATTCCTCCCGTCCCCACGACAGTTTGGAGGGATCCAGTAATGCAGGATCCCAAAAAACTGAACTGTCGTGTGAACACACAAGTGTTTGAAATTTGAATTCTGAATTCGAATGGATCAGTTTTTTGCGCTGCTTCTTCTCAGCACTGGCCCATTTTTGTCCTAAAGCAGTGGGATTAATACTGGGACGTGTAAAAGGGTCAATTTCCCAAACACATTTTTTGAGCGGCGTAGCTGAAAATCATATGTTTTTTATGACATAGAACTTTGATTTTTTTTACACTAAAATATACAGAGGTTCCATTTTGAGGACAACATTATTAATGAGTATTTTCTTTTACAAATTCGACAAAAAATAATTGAACTAAGCGTTTCTAATTTTGGTGCAGTGTCCACATCCTTAATTTCTTACAATATGTATTTTTTTAGCTGAAGATCAAAACAGAACTTAGGGAAAAAGTATATTTTTGGATTATACAATCTATCTATTATCTAAGATTACCAAATTAAGCAAGTTTCCCAAATAACTGTGATTAAGTCACGTCCTTAAGTTTTGTCCGCGAAAAATTTATGATTTTGGTGTCAATAATGAAATAGCTCGTCAGTTTCTTTAAAGATCAAACAGGATTTAAACACTCCCATCATTCGTTAGGTTTAGTACCGCCCCCGCGAGCAGTGACGGCAGACGTAACTACAACGAGAACCAGTGTCCCCACATTTCCCCCACCACAGCTCCCACACACACATTCAACTGTGTAAAAACAAAGCGACTGAGAGTCTACGACAACATGTGCAACCGGCTTAAAAGTGCTGTGATTGGCCAGAAGGCGTGCCTTATGGCCAATCAATGGCCGCGTGACGTGACGCACACTTTGAAAAAAGCAATTAGAGAGAAGAAAGATAAAATCGAGTCGATAAGATGTCGATACTTTAAATCCTGGGGGCAATAGTCCAGTCAATAAAGCATTATAGATGGAAAACTGTAGAACACAATTTCTGACTTCAGGACTTTATTTAGACTAGTTAGGAGATGAACATAGCAAAAGTCCCCGTCCTTAGCCCTTGAGCCGGGGGGGAGAGGGGGGTTTAAAGGTTTAAAACAACATATCTAAGTGTTTGTAACTCTATGAATAAACACTTGCTAAATGCTTATAATTAATGCTGTCGACCAATGAGAGAAAAGTGTATTAAGTGACGGATAATAGTGTACCGTCAAATAGTACACTGGGCAACGATTGGTCCATTTGTGGATGATTTTACTTGTCGCAATATAGTTAATTATTAAATTACGGCTAGGTACCGTAAGTTGACCAATTAGCTAAAATTCAATGCGTTAAATAGTACATTTCAACTGCCGTTTATTATTTTCCGAGAGTTGATCAACTACCTAGAAAATTGATCAACTTACGAGTCTTGTTATTTTCCGGTGACAGATATAGGTACCTACTTAATGGAATCGGACAAGATGAATGAAAACAGGAAAACAAAACAGTGATGGAAAAGAAGGGAAGTGATAGAGTGGTGATTCGTTTGGACAGCGGAAGGTTTATGATATTAATGAGGATGCTGATAATTCATAACACTATAAGTTGTATGTTTTGAACAAGGACTTCACATAAAATCTACTATTTTAAATCTACTTGCATGTTAGGGCAATGAAATAACATAATAAATACATATTCAGTGCTCAAATAAAAGGTACCATAATTTGAATGCAAACATTTATATTTTGTTTTCAAACGGTACTAATAATTAGTTTATAAATTCGGGAAAAAGCACAAACAGAGTCTGCAAAATCACACAATGGTTGGGCCTATGCCCAAATTTCTTATCTTCCTTTTCTTCGGTGGCTCCAACTCTCAAAATTATCTAGCTGCATGAGATGGTTTCCCACCAATCTGTTTATCGGATTCGGGGCCAGCACCTTCGCAGGAGCCAAGTGGCCAGCATTAAGAGTCACGCGAGAAACCTCAATAAAAAAAAAACAGCACTCGTTGTCTTTGAACGTCTGTCAAATGTGAAAAATCCGCTGAACTTAAACTGAAACAATCAAAACCGCAAGTAAACCGCAAGAAATATCGACGGGTCGACCCTCGAAGCCTGGTCTCCGTCTCCTGATCCGCAGGTTGGTGGTTTCCGTTTTTTGCAGCTGTATTTTTGAGTTGTTTGGAGTCACCAGCCGACCCCCGCATCATTTTTCTTCTCCGCAATTATTCCTGGTGTAGCTATTTACACGCCACATCACACAAAAACATTAATTTGCAACTAGAAAACAAAAAATGCTCGTTGTGGTTAAACAAGAAAAATCAGGCTTCGCGTAAATTACTTGTTAAACTAAACAAGGTGCCCATTTCCCCAGAAGCTTAGTGTCCAAAAAACAAGAAGTTAGATAGACATAGGTAAAACAGTTCAAATATTTCTAAAAACGTTTTCTTAAGTCTTGTACCACACCGAAGAAGTCAAGGTTGACCTACAGTACGCTATTGTGGTCTAAATCTATCGACAGCTTCGTACCAACCATTAATCACTATTTGGGCTAGGGTGTACTC
This sequence comes from Ostrinia furnacalis, assembly GCF_004193835.3. Classification (NCBI taxonomy): domain Eukaryota; kingdom Metazoa; phylum Arthropoda; class Insecta; order Lepidoptera; family Crambidae; genus Ostrinia; species Ostrinia furnacalis. The sequence goes on along the minus strand of NW_021135886.1, from coordinate 22,564 downwards.
CAAATATGGATGATATCGATAGCCCAATCAATTTATGTCAAGGGGTATACAATTTCTTTATTCTTTTGTATTTTCCGCCAAATGGTGTGTTTATTTTTAACTAGCTTTTGTCTGCTGCTTCGTCCGCTAAGTCAGAAAGACCAAACTTGACACGAGTTGTGCAATTTGGGAAACACCAAAATTAATTTAGGTTTTTTTTTTCATCCAAGATTAACAAACATCCATCCATCACAAAATTTTACATCTAACTTCTGTACCTACTATAAATGGGAAAGTAACTCTGTAATCTGTCTGTCTGTATTGCTTTCACGCCTAAGCCACTGAATCGATTTTGATGTTTGGCATAGAGATAGTTTGAGTGCCGGGAAAGCACATAGGATAAACAGGGTTTTTGAAACAGGGATGCGCGTGATAAAGTTTTTCTATGACAGATAATATTCCACGCGGGCGAAGCCGCGGGCGAAAAGCTAGTTTGGTATTAAGAGTAGGAAGAAAGTAGAATAAGATAACATGATAATACATATCTTTATATATATAAAAGAAAGTCGTGTTAGTTACTCCACTTTTAACTCAAGAACGGCTGAACTGATTTAGCTGAAAATTGTCAGGGAGGTAGTTTAGAGCCAGGAGAAGGACATAGGATACTTTTTATCCCGTTCGAAATAAAAAAAAGTCTGCTTATTTATTGCCATTAAGGCGGAACAAAGTTCGCCGGGTCAGCTAGTAAAATATAATGATGAGCATCACTATTCAAATCGAATGACATAGCCCTACGCCCTGCATAGGCCTAGAATGCGCGCGAATTTTATAGCCCAATTTTGTCGATTTTACGCGATAAGCCCATACATTTGTCGTCTAAAATCATCGATAAGATTCTATCACGGAGCGCATCCTAGCCCGGCTGTAGTACTTCACCTTCAATACTCGTATAAAAGGGGCGGTAGAACTTTTCATTACGGCACTAAAATGTTTGATAAAAAGTTTTGATCCGGGTGAGGAAAAGCTCTTTCAAGCTCGGATTTACGCGGATTTTTACCTGAATATTTAAGGAGTAGTTTCTATTTTGCTTTGTTTGTTTCACACGGACTGACATTTTTTCCTGCGTGTTTTAGTATTCTGCTATACAGGGGGAAACTATAAGTGTGATCTCACTCGATTTATTTTTAAACTGTACAAGATAAATCGTAAAACTGGTTACTGATCCTGAAAGTGCTTCACTAGCACTTTCAAACGGTACCAATAAAAGGTTACAAAATAAACTAGATCTATCCGAAAATTCAATGTTTCCAGCTTCCATACTAAATGTATGCTAGCCACTCTTTTTGACATCTTGTATAATTTAGAAATAATCGAGTGAGACCACTTATCGTTTCCACCCTGTATAAATATAGGCCCTGATAATAAACTTTGACAATCTTGCAATATAATAAGGCCAAGGTCAACAGGGTCACACTATTCAGTTCAAGTAAAAAACCGACTTATTACTTTTTATGGCCTCAGTAATTTAAGTTAACCCATTAACCCATCTCTTAGGTAGGTATAGCAAAATAAATCACTGAAACAATTTAGATTTTTATCATATGTAATGTATGTTACGCTTTATGGCTGAAAAAGTCTTGAACGTAGTCGTGAGCATTTTCATAAGAACCAGCGCGTTGTGTTTTGTTTCTTCACTCCATGAGTATTAATCGGTCTTTGAGAGTTAATTACACAGTAAGCCCATCGGCTTGGTGTCGGCGGCTTTATTTAAAAAGAGTCATGTCGATTACATAAACTTTCTATGACTTTTGACAACATTTAGGCCCAGAACAGATGATTAAACGCAACTGCAACGAAACTGCAACTGCTAGTTACTTTTGAGTTTCATCTAAGTTTCTGCCATAGCGTCCGTTGAGAGACCACACATGACGCGACCAGTTTGAAACTTTCAGTTTCAGTTTCATTCATCAGAATCCTCAGAAAGTTGCAGTTTCGTTGCAGTTGCGTTTCACCGTCTGTTCTGGGCCTTTAAGTATTTTATTTTTACACACCAAGCCCGCCGACAGCCCGGCGGCTTAGTGTCGGCAGCTATATAAGAATCATAACTATGACTTATATTTTTAAGGACTTTTGACAACATGTCAAAGGTCGGCAACTTATGTCGGCGGGTTGACTTTGGTTTTAGACTGCATTAGGTAACTATACAAAAAGCTACTAATAATTATTATGGCTATTAACGTGATGATAATTAATCTTTTACGCTCAAACTGCCTACAACGCTCCCTTCGGAGCATTCAGTTCATTGAAGCTTGAAATTAGTGAGCATTAAGCTCTGTGTCAATAGAGTTTGACAATTTCGTATTTTATGAGACGATTCGAAACTACTAAAGCAGAAATGAAACTATCTTCCTCGTAACAATATTATTTTAGTTGCCAATCAAATATGGTTTTAATTAAATCTCTAGGGACAGTAAATTTCGAGTCAACACGAACGTTAATCGGCTTTATTTCATCATATTTGGCTTCGTTTTCCTATTCACTGCCCCGGCGAACTTTGTACCGCCTATCTTCTTCAAAAAAAGTTCATCGTAGAATTCTAATGGTGAAATAGTTTTTCAAATTGGTTCAGTAGTTTGCCTACTCAATACAAACAATCAATCAAATCTTTCCTCTTCATAATATTAGTATAGATTCCATTCGCTTAAAATTAAAAGAGGTATCTGAAAGAGACTTCACAATTTAGCCTTATTTTATACTATTACGTAATTTGTTTGAAATGCCCTACCAGCGTGTTCAGTAGGTTTGAAATCAAATCAAATAATGCTAGAATTCAATAAGACTGACGTCCAGCCATTCTGGTCTAGTGCGTTGGATTGTATAAAGGTCGTGAATTCAAATCCCGTGAAGGGCAAACGTGAAGCGGGTATGAATTTAAAAAGCGGCAGAGCGCGAATTTCCAAAACCCTGTATTAAAAATTCCAGAACAAAGGATAATAAATCACAAAAAAAATTACACCAGTGGGTTTTTTGGGTCAATTTTGTTTAATTTAAGCCTAGAAAGAAAGAAAGAAAGAAAGATACATTTATTACAACTTACTAGAAACGATCTTACTCCTACAATTCACTAGTAACTGTCCGAGGGCATGCCGAGTCAAGTATAAAACGAAATAAAATAGACTAAACTACTTATGATCCAGAAAAATACTTTGACACCGCGGGCTTGAGTCAAGACAGCGCCATCTAGTTTCAAAAAAGAGATTCACTTTTGTAGCAAAGAACGTCAAAGATGCGGCTCGAATACTAACTTCTACAATGACCACAAAAGCATATTCAATAGAATTCGTTGCAAAAATACAGAAAATACAAAGCGTCAAATATTATTTCAGAGCTAAAATTAAGTTCAATTATGAATCTGTTAAAAGCTTGTTTTTGAATCAAGTTCCTCAAACCAGGTACTTATAATTAGAACGTCGGCTTGTCTACCAACTTCCTTTGCAATTTGAAGTAACCGAGAAGAGTTTAACGTTTCAAGCACACTTTGATGTTAAAACCCTTTTGCGGTAAAAAACCGTTGATAAAATAAAAGTACTTGGTATTTTTAGTAAAAACTTGAACAAAATGTTGTTAAAGGCGTGTCTGGATTGCTAAAACAATTTTTCATGCTTCAATAGATAAAAATGGCACTAACGACTTAAAGAAAAGGTATAAAGATTAATAGTCCAGTGATGCTGCAGAAATCTAGGCTTTAGGTTAGCTACTATATAGGGTAAGAAGTACCTTTAGCAAGCTCAATAGATATTTGGGAATTCCGTTACTGATTTTATTGATGAACTAGCGGTCGTCCGCGACTTCGTACGAGTGGATCCCGTTTTAACCCCTTAGGGGTGGAATTTTGTAAAATCTTTTCTTAGCGGATGCCTCCGTCATAACATCTACCTGCATGCCAAATTTCAGCCCGATACGTCCAGTGGTTTGGGCTGTGCGTTGATAGATCACTATGTCAGTCAGTCAGTCAGTCACCTTTGAGTTATAATATTATGTATATTTAGAAGATAACATTTTTAGGTATACCTAAAGAATTGACAGTTTAAGTCATAAGAGAAAAAGAAACCATCTGTACACACACATCATGAAAATCTTGCTGAAATGAAAATGGAAAATGAAATATTTTATTCAGCGACACAAAAAAAGATTTTTTCATGGGCTTCAGGATGAAAAGTGCATAAGATAATTATTACTAACGTAATTTATCAAATATTTTTTTTTGTATTCAGTTGTTAAGGCCTTATTAAATCAATAAATACCTAAATCTATGTAAAATATTTCCAATAACCTAGAAATATACACACTGTAGTATTGAAAGTTTTCAACGGACACACGAGGACACTAAAGTTAAAACTGTCCGAAAATAAACGGAAACTACAATGAACTGAAAATCCTAACCGTTTTGAACCGCCAATCGATGGGGTTTATTAATAAACCGCTTAAAGGGTTGTGGCGAGTGTAACGGGGGATACGCATGGAGGTTAGAGGTGTTATTTTGTGGTGAAATGTTTAGTATGAGGGTAAACCACATACTTAATATTATATACACTAATTTATAAAGAGGAAAACTTTGCTTGTTTGGTTGTCATGAATAGGCTCAAAAACTACTAGGCCGTTCTTTCACCATTCGAAAGCTACATTATCCACGAGTAACATTGGCTAAATTTTATTTTGGAAAAAAATAGGGTTCCGTAAAATAATGTAGATAATGTAGTCCACGCGCGCGAAGCCGCGGGCGGAAAAGCTAGTGAGGTATAATTTTGCGTTCTTATAGTAGGTACCTTTTATCCATCACTATTACTACATATTATAAAACAAAGTCGCTTTGCTGTCTGTCTGTCCCTATGTATACTCAGATCTATAAAACTACGCAGCGAATTTTGATGCAGTTTTTTTAGTAGATAGATTTAAGAGAAAGGTTTTTAAGTATTATGTATATACATTGTACCTGTGCAAAGCAGGGGTCGCTAGTTAGTATTAAAATAATGAATGCGTTGTATGTCTATCAGTCGATCTGTCACGCTTAAAAAAATAATGATTTGCTATAGAGAGACTTAAAGACCCTGGGAAAAAACTAAATAAAAATAAGTAGAGTTAAATGTCGGTTTTTGAAAAAAAAAGGACAGGCGCACTTTAATGTATGTATTTTTGTTTATGTTTTTACATTTTATAATTTACTCTGAAAAAACTCTTGCGTTCAAATGGTAGAGTTTTACATATTATAACACGATAACGTTTGATTGCTATATTCGTAACTCATTTATGTAGGCTGTGAAATCAATTTAAATTAATTTTCATTTAAGAAACTAGCGGCCGTCCGCGACTTCGTACGCGTGGATCCCGTTTAACCCCTTAGGGATTTAATTTTGCAAAATCCCGTCTAAGTGAGCACCCACGTTCTAAAAGGAACCCCCATGCAAAATTTGAAACTCCTAGCACTTGTAGTTTCTAAGATTTCATGATGAGTGAGTCAGATAACCGCCTCTGTGGTCTAGTGGTAAGACCACCTGCCTCAGTCGCAGAGGTCCCGGGTTCGATTCCCAGTGGGAGCAGATTTTTCTGTTCGGTTTGGTTGGTGGTAGGGCTTGTTCTAAGCCCGCCTGGCTAGCTACCACCATCTTAGGCAGTTAGAGGTAAAATAGCCAGTTCCTCCGTGGTTGAGGATTCCGGGTGAAGCTCGCTTGATCGTCACTTACCATCAGGTGAGATACAAGCCAAGAGCTTCTTCGTTGTGGATAAAAAAAAAGTTAATCAGTAACCTTTCGCTTTTATAAATATAGATATTATTTTGGTAATCCCTACTCTAGTAACCCCTAGAATGATCCCTGATTTCATATTGTAATAATAAAGGTATTGATTCCTAGAAATACGTCTATTAGGCTAGTTTTAGCGTCACGCGGACCGTCCGGTGCGGACCCGCTCCGCACGGCCAATCTGTATGAACTTCTAGGGAGCGTTTTGGAGTAATGCGGTCCGTGGGAACCGCTCCGCTCCCTAGCAGTTCATACAGATCGGCTGTGCGGAGCGATCCGCACTGTCACTCCGCGTGACACTAAAACCAGCCTTATAGGAGTCTAGGAAAATTCAATTTTCTATTAAACAACAAACAAACAACGGTACTTCAAGCTAAACTATGAGCTAATATTAAATAGTAAGTAAAATAGGCGATTTTACTGCACAAAACAAAACTATAGAGTCAGGTCGAAACTCGAAACTTAATATTACTTTTCGACAAAGCCAAAAACCGACGAACAAACTTAAGTAGAAACCTGAAATTACTACGCTGAAGCTCTTTGAAGTGATATCCTGTGTTAAATATTAATTAAAATACGTCCATATTTCAAGTTTAGATCGTAAAAATTACTTTTTCAATATTGCGTTGTACAAGACTAAAAATATGATATTTCTCTGGGAAAAAAGTATTTTGATATTTACCTGAAATGTGTTAAAAATAACCTAGAAGTAGGTTATTGAAATATTGCTATCAAAATTATGTTAAAAGTAAATATTTTTGTTTGTATGTTTGTAACGAAAAAACTCCAAAACTACTGAACCGATTTTTAAAATTCTTTCACCATTGGGATGCTACATTATACAGTGTGTCCCAAAAAGTAGTGTCAACCCGAAACCCAGCGTTAATTAAGAAAATTCTCACACCATATTTTTACATGTAGAGCTTTAATTACACATTTGAAAACCGTAAGAGCTTACTCCATACTGAACCAAAAAGTAAACGAACTTTTGAAATGTAAGTGGGCCGAGGCCTGCTGACCAGCGCTTATAGATGACCCAAATTGCATATGCATTCAGTTTACTTTTAGCTGACCTTTCCTTTTTATTTTCTTTTGAGGTAGGTATTTAATAACTTACATGTAAAGACTCACGCCCGTATTCACAAACGAAGCTTGCAAAATCGAACGCACAGCGATGAATATCTGTGATTGGTTCGTGTGTCACCCTGTGCGTCCACGCGCACTGTAAGACCTCATAGTAATGTCTTTTTAAATAGTTTTTCTGATTAAATATTACAGGAGCTCTCTTTTAATAATGACGTTTTGATTCGGACTTAAGTTGTCCGTTTACAAAACTTCAATTATGAAGGATTATAAAACTGCATTGGAATTAAAATTATAATTATTAGGTAAGGTAAGGTACTAAAATTTAAGACTAAGTTGCACCACCTAACTTCAACCGTATTTTTTTTATGTAAGACAAGGCAGGTATTTGACCGCAATCGCACCTGGTGTTAAGTGAGATACAGTCTAGGATGGTACATAAAATATCTGCCTTGTAAGTGCCTAGTCACTCTCGCATTGAAAAGGCCCGTATTATAGTCTTTGGGAAAGACAGCAGCAGGCAACGAATTCCAGTCCCTAGCTGTTCGCATTATAAAAGAGTTATCGAAACGCTTAGTGCGAGCTGGTGGAATGTCAACAATGTAGGGATGGTACGCTAACCTATTACAATACGACTGATTGGCTGAAGTGGATGGTAACTCTGCTACTATTCCAAGTCATTGATTAAATTACACAATACAGGCGATCTTAGAAATAGACACAGACCCCAGGCTACACGTTACACAATTGTTTATTAAATAAGCTATATTTCATCTCAATAGTTATATTCCAGTGTTATGTATTTATAATATTACAGTTCAAACTCCTTGTATTTACTATTTACTGTGACTATTTCAAAGTACGTTTCCCAGAACACCGTTACTTAAACACAATTGTACTGCCAGACAAAATTATAACCAAACCCTTACTTTGGATAATTTTCTGTTTAAATATTGTCTCGGTTATTGTCCTGAGAGTTTTCTAGTACTATTATTATTTACGCATTATAATGTTAAAAGCCTTCATTTTGTTGCTAAGTACTTTCAATGTTAGGTCAATGATGACCTATTTTTAGCCGACTTGGAAAAAAGAAGAATTACTCAAATTATTTGTAGGTTTTTCATCTGCTTCTATTGTAAGAGTTGTAACATCTAAGGTTACTGCTGTGTTGTCAGATTAAATAGCCTCAAGTTTGAAATGACTCACTCGGATTATTAATAAATACTAATCCTACTAATAGTATAAAATGCTCGAATTTGTGTGGTACAGCCATACAAACTCGAGCATTGTTTGTTACTATTTCACGTTAAAACTACTGATCAGATTTAGATGGAACTTTACAGTATTATTGTTTATACATCAAAATAACATTATAGGCTATAATTTATATCGATCTAAATTTCACGTTGTCGAAGCCGCGGGCAAAAGCCAGTTTTGGTATAAATCTGCTGAATCATTAGCAACAATGATCCGTGAGATGCGAATTTAGAAAAGATCGCCAAAGGATAGACGTGGGTGTTACGCACACTGTTATTATCCTTAATATTTTCTAAATATAACGTTATTGTGTTACAATAATATGTTACGACATAGTTATTATTATTATACAATACGTTAGACAATTTGATTCTGTTTATCTTTCACTAGATGAAACTAAGTCAATATTTTATGTTGTGTTGATACAAGGTAAACAATCGTATTGAATATTATATTATTAGCTAATAAAAATGTGTAAAAGTTACCGATATAAACTTTATTTATATTATGTACTCGTAGGTACACTTGCCACAGTGTTAACTATCTATTTCCGTTTTTGCTCTCGCTCTCATCAAATGGTGATTCTTTGCGATAGAACGAGACGACACATGACCAGCAATGGGCAGATAACACTGTTGCCAATAGTGCATACTCTATAATTGCTCGAAATGACGATAATTATGTAAATTAATAAAATTGCATATTTTAATCAAATGCCGCCAAAAGTTAGCTATTTTGGCCACATTATTAAATACTTTTTACTTTTTATACAAAATGGCACGAGTTGGGAAATTAGCGTTGTCAATGACAAAATTCCAAGATTCCAACTAATGTTTTTTATTATTTAATAAATATTTCGTTTCCTCTCTTTTTCTTTATGAAGGTTCAAGAGTTATTCAGAAGAATATCCTAAAATAACAAACGGTTACAAGAACAGGAAAATGTTAAGGTAAAATAAAACACGCTTTGGCTTTGATAATGGATATGTTTTCATTTAAAACCAACATCAAAAATGAATGGAAAAGAATTTTTTTGTACGACTACTTATAACTGATTTTGAGAGGTCTTTGATGATAGAGGTCATGTAACAAAAGACTTGTATTGTGTTCTATTTATTCTCATATTTCAAAGGTAGGACAGATAGTATGCCTATCTTTTTCTTCTTTTCGTGTCGACAACAAACCTACACAGTGTCAGCCCAAAACTCCGCCACAAGAGTGGCGTTGTCAGCAGCACTCATCAAATCCTCTTGAGTGCAGTTGCTTGGGCACTCAGGGCACGACATCAGGTGCTTCATCGACTATGTATGCCTATGATGGAAACTCACGTAGAAGTTGGTTTCATTTTATCAAATTCACATTTAATATTATAGTCTTGTCCATCTTATAGTCGTACTTATATCATTTTAGAATTCCAAAAACTTTAACAAAAATTTGGTTATCTATATATATAAAAGAAAGTCGTGTTAGTTACTCCACTTATAACTCAAGAACGGCTGAACCGATTTAGCTGAAAATTGTCAGGGAGGTAGTTTAGAGCCAGGAGAAGGACATAGGATACTTTTTATTCTGTTCGAAATTTAAAAAAAAGTCTGCTTATTTATTGCCATTAAGGCGGAACAAAGTTCGCCGGGTCAGCTAGTACTATTTAAAAATAGCTTACGCGGCGGGAAGAGCCTGGATGCGGGCAGTGCAGGACCGGTCGTCAGGAATCTAGATTACGTTCTAGAATACGGTGTTACCTTTCCTACATTCACGTATAAGTTTGTTATTACATTTAAAAGAATTGAGCAAAAAATTGCCTCTTTTGCAACGGCTGGTATAAGGCTTTGTGCTATCTATCAACCATAGGTATTACTCGTAAAAGCTAAATCAGCTTTCAACCAGTTTGGACGACACCGAACTAGTCAAAAGTCTTGTCAAGGCTGCTATTCCACGATAGAAAACATTTTTTCATCGTACATTTGTATTCCAGTGGTTTACCCTTTTTGCAATGGCTTTATAGAAATATAAAAATATTCGTTATACTTCCACAGTTATGCCACGACGCGACGACGCGCTATTGAGGGGTTTCTCATAAGGATTTCAATCTTTATAAGGCCTTTTTCCGGCTTATACACGACTCAATACCCAAACATACTCTTAATAAAAATTAATGGACTTAGAGATTAACGTATATAACGTATTGAATTCAAAGAAATAACCAAGCTAAAGGATAAGACTAAAGTCTCTCTCCTCGACAGAACAGACAACAGACAGAATCCCTAATAATATAATAAACGCAAACGTAACTCTGTCTGTCTGTGTTGCTTTCGCGCCGAAACCACTGAATCGATTTAAATGAATACATAGAGCTTGAATACCGGAAAAGGACATAGGATAGTTTTTATCCCGGTTTTTGAAACAGGGACGCGCGCGATAGTTTTTCTGTGGAAAGACAAAATTCCACGCGGGTGAAGCCGCGGGCGGAAAGCTAGTAAATAAATAACTTTTAAAATACCATTATTTATTTTCGCACAAAACTGACTAAAAGAAATACAATTTCATAACAACACCATTTAGAAGGCGCTCAGAAGTTTCGTGATATGCTTACACAGTATTATTTCGGTAAAGGGATATCTGTCATGAAACCCAATCTTCCATTAGTTTCAAACACAACAAGAAGTGTATTTGCTAGTGTTGAAATACAAAATACCTACGTCATGGCCCAATACAGAGTGGAGACTATTTTGGAGCCTTTCTTTAATAGGTATCTATTCCAATATTATGAAGCTGAAGAGTTTGAACGCGTTAATCTCAGGAACTATGATTGGTCTGATTTGAAAAAATATTTTTGAGTTGGATAGCCTATTCGATGTCGAGGAAGGTTTTGGGCTATGGATACAACATTACCTAACAGCCAATAGGGGGCGAAGCGGTAAAAAAATGTTAGAAAATATTATTCAAACTGTTTTCACGCGTACGAAGTCGCGGGCGCAGTTAGTTTAGAATACGAGTACATTAACTTTTATTTTCGTTTCTCTTCATTTTTTCGTCAAATTCCTTTTGTTGCTAGGCAATTATCTCAAGCCTAGCAATCAGGACAACTCCCCAAAAGTGGCAACCCACTTTAGTCCGTTTGTTTTTCAACTTTGCGTGCTACCTCCATTCCCATGCTTGCCAAATGCAGGCCATTCTACCCAAACTTAGTTAAAACTTCTAGTCGTGTCTGCATACATGCCAAGTTTTATTCGCCAACATAAGTAGACACTTCCGAAGCCATTTCGAAGTACTTCGATGGAATTGGTAATATAAATGAATATCAATGAAAGCACTTCAAACTCTACGCGCTTTGGATTTCGGGAAAACGATTCTGATATTGAGTAGACACTTATCACTTTGTCTGATTTTATTCTTTTAAGCGGACCCTATACTTAATAATGACTTAAATAATACTATTATCCTTTCCTTCAGTAAGCCACGATAGCCAAACGGTAAAGGAGTCGGACTGGCCGATTCGGATCCGAACGCGGGTTCGAACCCCGCTAACGTCCGACTATTGTGGTGAGCCCAATCGTAACCCAAGCATATTTGGCTTAATACCTACGAGGGGCTAATGAAGCTATTTCTATTGCACAAATAACTAATTGTCTTTAAAATTTGAATTTCTGTATCCCCCACTTAGGCCCAGTTTTTTGATTCGTAGTTAAAATAACCAATAGTCAAAATTTGACAGATGTCAAATGACAAGTAGTTAAATATCAGAAAAAAATGTTTTTCGAACAATGGTTAGCTTGACTTTTAGTACATTTTTAACTATTAGTTAACATTTTGTTAATATTTAACCATTAGTAGCAAAATTTAACACTTTGTTATTTTAACTATGAATCAAAAAACTAGGCCTTAGAAATAACCTTGTCGCACTATAAGGGTCATATCTTAATTTTAATCACTACAATATCAAACACACTGTGAGTCGTAGCCCGTTCGCTATTATCCAATTTCAAAGTAGACGTGATTTTCATCCAACAAAATGCCTCAATTCCCTTGTGTTTTTTGGTTGCATTTCAAGTTTTTTGCGCTGCTTCTTCTCAGCACTCGCCCAACATTTTGTGTCTTGAAGCAGTGGTAGAATTTGACTGGGACGTGTAAAAGTGTATTTTAAAACCTTAAAAATAAAATACTTTTGCTAAAACTAAAGGCAGGAACTTTATTTATTTATTTATTTATTTATTGATAAAGGTACACCAACAGCAATACACATTTAAGACATTCACAGTATACAACACATATTGGGGTTTTAGTTTAAATATGTTTGCCAATTACAGGTATACACAACAATTTCCAAAACATTGCAGCTTATTAAATATATTATTTGTGTATACAAAACACTAAAAATTTCACAATTAACGAGTCAAGCAATAAAGTTTTCCTATCACGAGTGTGTACTGAAAGGCTGAAAATGATTGTTTAATTTGGGACTTCACGATAATACCACTTGGCAAGAGCACTACTTGCCAGCAAACCAATGTGTAATTTTCTCTTGAAGAAGCTGTTGGGCAATTTTGGTGTTCAGCTAAATATTTTCACAGTCAAGAAATCTTCTATCAAAGATTCTCTTGTGAAATAGAAATGTAGGATTTCCACGAATAAGGAAACTATATCATACAGTTGTAGTATGGTGTTTTTCCACTTAAAATAATGTTTATTTTCCGCTCGGAGAAAATGAATTTTGGCTTTTGTTGGTGATAGAGTCACGCGTTCGCGGTGAGAAATATTTTATTATTCAATGTTCGTATATTTTATGAGAAATCGTATTTAATATCTTTTTTATTGCGTATTTTTTCATTAATTGGATGGAATATTAAATAGTGCTTACAAATCGCCAATGTTAAAATATCAAAAATAAAAATAAAAGTCCAATTAAAATTTTGCTCTTATGGAGCCTTTACGTTTATATGTCTCATAATATTTTGCCCTAACACGCAGCGCTTCGAGACCAACATTTGGCAAGTGCTGAGAAGAAGCGCCGCAACAAACTCAGTCACCACGTCTGCCGGTTAACACTAGAAAGGCCGCCGTCCCATTTTTGTCCCACTCGCGAGTTTGATCGTCTCTAACTTTTTTATTTTTCAACGAAAGTCCATGAAACTTTTTGACTTTTCCTGATTTATTGAATTTTATCAGTTTTTAATGTTTTTGATAATATAACATTATTAGAAAAAAAATTAAAATCGGTTTTACCTAGAAGCGCCACTGGGTCATTTTTGTCCCACCTTGGTATTTGCAACAATAATTCGATGAAGAGTCCTTGTTTCGAGGAAATACGAGAATGGGGAGGTGAGGAACGTTTAGGTGACTCGTCACAATGCAGAAATGTAAATATATTGTACTAGTTTTTGCCTGTAACTTCACCTAATAAGAAATTAAGTTTATCATAGAAAGACCTAATTTCTTGACACTTATCGCTGTTATTTGACCAAATAACGGAATATTATTGTTAATTATAGACTATATTATGTTATTCTGAAATATTAACAATAAAACTGCAAAGTTTTATTAAGATCGGCTTAGTATTTTTTGCGTAAAAGAGTGAAAAAACAACAATCGATCTAACCATGAATCCACACTCACTTAGTTCAAGTTCAAGGCTTATATCCACCCATTAATTCTTCCTATCCGTTCATCGGTTCATCCATCCATCAATTCATCAATCTTTNCCACTTCAGCTTGCTGATCCGTCGGGCTATGTCAGCGACTTTAGTTCGTTTACGGTACGGTACTGTCTTTAATTAATTCAAAATTAAAATTGAATACATTTATATTTTTAAAGAAATAAGTACATATTGATTTAACTGTATAGATAAACCATTTTTTAAGGATACTACAAATAGTTTTAACCATAATGTTCATGCCTGAAACTAAAAAATGTTACAAAATATATGCTGGGACAAAATTGACCCAGCGGCGCTTTTAGGGGGGTCGTAATCTTCGGCACTTCTAGTGTTAATATAAATTGAAATAATGGTATAGGTACATTAACAAAATTACCATTGTCATTATCCAAGTATAGTAAAGTACAAAATATCTTAATTGCACACTTATATATACATCTAAATAAAAGCTCCATAATATTTTTCTTACACGTGTAATAACTGCGTATTTATACTTGGCATATAGAGAGAAAAATATGTATAAATATAAGTACGTAGGTTATAGAGACATTTTCAGCGCTGGAGATAAACGGGCACAATATCCTTCAAGGACAAAAAATAACTTGAATGATTAGATTGCGTAGAGAAGCCATCCATCAGAAAAAAAGAGATAAATAAATCGTAATACATTATATTATTAGTTTTATAAAGATTAGTTACTAAATAAATACCTAAATCCTTCGATAAGTCTTCTATTTAAAATATGATAATTTACATTATATTAATCGCACAAACATTGTGTCAGTGTTCGATAAAAATGTGACTATTCTTCACCTAATTTCGTAGTTTTCAAATTATGTATTAATATACAATTTCAGCATAATACAATCTCAAAACTCGAATAATTTTGCCGGTAACTTAGAGTTAAAAGCGTCACATTTTATATTCAAATGATGTGAATACACTCGTCCTGATATGTAAAATGATTCAAAGGTAAATAAGTGCGTACGTGGTTTGTCCTGAAACGATCTCATTAACATCGTACGTGTCCTTAAATTACCATCATACATTCTAAGCTTCAAGATTAAACATCATTTCTTTTACAAAACACCTGTTTTATATGAAATATATAAAAAAAACTCACCCGATCACACGGCACTGAACATCACTATCACTTAAAATCACTTTCACTTACGTTTCAAATTCACTGCATTTCGTAACATCCACTTCACTGTTCGCGAGTTCCGAGGCTCGGCGATGCGTCCTCCCCCCTACAGAGACGCGGACATTCTACCCCCACCCTAAAATATATATACATAGTATATGTTCTGAGCAGTACGCATGCGCTATGCGTAAGAATACGAATTCGCTATTTTGTTTCTGAATTTTTTTACTTAATAATTTTGTTGTCAAGCAATTTATAAACATTTAAGATCAATGATAAAATGTTACTATTTATGCTATAAATAATGAACTCTAAAAAGGTTTTGTTACTGCCTTCAGTAGTTATCTTAGGTTCTGCTTATCAGTTACTAAAAATATTTTGTCAATAAGAAGCTTTCTTGTTTTAGATAAGATATTTTTTATAAATGTGACTCTATTTGTTGAATTGGTTCACAATTTTATGTTAAACCACTGCAGCTGTTGGTAGAGTTATTATTATTTTAAAAAATATGTTAGGACTGCAAAAGAGCTTTTATGGCTGAAACTGAAAAGAAATTGAATTTGTAACTTAATTCTCGTACATTTTTTTACCTAATATTTTTAAAGGGTAAACTTGTGAGATCTTTTTAAAGAACTCAAAAGTCCCTTAACTCCTCGTGGTAAGCTAAATTATTGCTTGTGTTACGAGCGGGTTTACCAGAGTAGTGCAGCGACGCCGCGGTGGCGGGATTCAAAACCGCGTTCCTGGGATCTCGAATCGGCCAGTCCAAAATCAAAACCGTTGGGCTTTTGTCGTTTAAAATTTTAAATGCCCTAATAATTGAATATACTTTTAATGTTCTAAAACTATCCTTTGTCCGCTTCGTCAAAATAAAATTGTAAGACCACTTTATCTGTGCTATGCTTAATTTTTTTTTTTGTGTGATTGTTACTTTTGGAGCAATAAAAAGTGCCTATCCAAGACTCATTCTTTCTTTTTATGAAAATATTAGAATGAACTATTCTACTAAAGCTGAGTTGCACCACCTTATTATAACCGTAACATTGACAATAACCGGTGATTTTTGTATGGAGTTTGACAGATTTTTGACGTTTGTCAAAGTTTTAGTAAGATGGTGCAACCCACCCTAAGTCTACAGACATACAAAGACCAAGAAAATAATCTTTTGGATGTATGAAATAGGTAAAAAGTAGGGTATTCGCGAACACTAGGATTCTGATATTGGTATTTGTATTTAATAAAAACGAATGAGAATATTTCCCAGAATATCGGCCTATGTAGGCATTACCACTGTTGCTAGGTACAGATTTGGATTTTCTTTGTAACATTATGGTGGAAGGAATTACATGTTACTAGCTTTTACACGCGGATTTGCTCTCGTATATTTCTGTAATAATGCCTAGAGCGTTGTTAAGTAAAAATAAACTTGAGGCCCTCTCTGCTTAGCAATTTGTTCTATTATTGAATACAATCAATCAATTGATGGTGATTGTATTCAATCATTATTTCAGCCGTAAGAAGTCAACTGCTGAAAATAGGCCTTCCTGAATGATTTCTACAATGACTAGTTGGTAGAGCCGCATTCAGCGTCTTCCTGCTACCTTTATGAGATCCTCAGTCCATCTTGTGGATGGACGTCCTACGCTGCGCTTTACCGGAAAGCGCAGTGAATACAATAAAAATATGTAAATATTATAAGTTGCGGGTTCAAATCCCTATCATAGCAAATGTTAGTGTAATGAGTTAGATTTTTATGCAATTCGCACTGTTAAAAGTAGTTACTTACCGGACCACCTATCTAAGGAATCACATAGCATAGAGTAAGGAAGACTTTTATGAATATACAAGCACAAGTAAATTTATGTAAAAAGTTCTAACCCGACCAGTATCAAGCTTAGGACTGGACTACGCCCGAATTCACAAACGATGCTTGCTTAAGTGAAGCAGAAAATCCAACATAGCGTTGAATAGAGCTCTGTGATTGGTTTGTATGTTACCCTGTGCGTCCACGCGCACTGTGAGACCTCATAGTAATGTTTGTGAATACGGGAATTAGATGCGCTACTACGCCATCCCATCCTAGTTATGAGCTACCTGTTACGACTTATATTACACCTGGAAATCCGTACCAAATATCTTTTTTACGCATCCTTTTATCGTTTTACTACCTACTTACGGTATTTCCAGCCCATTATTCATTTTATATCGAATAGTTTTCCGCCGACTTTAACATTATATACCTCGGTTATAACTTTAACAACCATTATATCCTTTGCGGGCTAGTGTTGGGAAGTAATTGTCGATAAAATGACTGAAGGACGTCACGTAACTCAAACTAAGGCTGAGTTGCACCACCTAACTTTGACCGTAACTTTGACGATAATCGGTGTTTTTTGTATGGAGTTTGACAGATTTTTGACGTTTGTCAAAGTTAAAGTCAGATGGTGCAATCCAGCCTAAGTCTTTAAGAAGTAAACTGTTAGTGCCTAGACAAAAAAGGGGAATGATAAAACTCATTTATTTTTGCAAGTAGGCTTTTAATAAGCACTATTACTAAAAAGGGCTTATAAAAGGCACTTTTACTAAAAAAAAGGCTTACAAAACACTTTTACTAAAAAGTATTTTAAAGGCACTTTTACTAAAAGCTACTTTTTAATTGAATCCTAAATCCAATTGTGAACTGCCAAAATGATGATGATTGTAATAATATTGTCGATGGTAAATAGTCAATACGATATTATCGATTGTTTGCGACACATTGTAATACATACTGTTAATAGCTGATGGAGTGGACTGTACTTATATTACTGAGATAGGCCTGCTGGAATGGATGCAAGAAGCTATTTAAGGAAAATTTCCAAAAGGGCCAACAGAGTTTATTTGCTCAAGACATTAAAATAGACAAGAGACAGTAAAAAAGCAACTTCCAAATCCATAAACAATATAAAAATAAAGTGAAAAAACATAAATAATATCAAAAGAGGATTACTGCCAGCAACACATACCTACTATGTACCAAGATTTCGATTATAATGAGTTTATATAAGAATTTTTTAGTATCGATAGTTCCTGGGTACACAAAAGACGGTAAAAAATGACAGCTAATTTAAGAAGTTCAGCTACTTATTGCTCATAAAATCTCGAACAATGACAATCGATATCGAATTTTCTACATCACTATCGCGGTCTTCCTTCCACTTTCTTCAACGGTATAAAACTTTTATGAATGAGGTCAAAACTATAAGGATGACACTAATCCATTACCCAGTTTGAGGAAATCCGACAGAAATTAAATGTGACATCAAAGGACGAAGCACACTTATCCACCCGGAAACGGATCGTAGCCGTAACCGTATCAACTCGAGGCGGTCAGTATTCTTTGAAACTCCGTACAGCAACGCACACTTATCCGCAACTTAACGTAATCGCCTCGTCTTGTTTGACGGCGCGGTGAAAGGTGAAACGGTGTTTATACCTTTCCGGGTTGAAAAGTGTGCTATGACCTTAAAGTTTAAAGGAAATTAAAAGCTTGCTTTTTGTGTTATGGAAATCGAACCTCGGACCTTCATGTCGCTCATATTGGACCTGATTGTAAAATTGTAAAATCGTAAACCTGATAAGCCATCTAAACTTTTTCTGTTTGAGGAGTACTTGTATAGATACGATTGGAGATTTTTTTCTTAAGCTAAAGGTTCATAATTCTTATCAGCCTAAGATTATTACTTAAATGTCGAATGACTATACTTCTATGATTTGTGATCCCCAACATACAACCCAAAAAATAACTTGGGGTCCTTAGGATAGGTGAGCAAGATTTTTTCTATTTTTGATTTTTACCTCATCACGAACTAAAAAATCCTATAAATGGTATACACGCTTTAAACAGAAAAACAAAGCAAATGATCTACAAAAGCTTGGGAACCTTTGGTCTGGACCAACATCTGGATACAGGATAGTTTAATACGCAATATTGAATAACCTAGCAAACTTGAGAGCCAAAGTATCTCTACCACACTAAACTTAAATACCGATATAGTTAGTTTAGTAGAGAGGTCCGTGATGTAATTAATATATCTCAATGGAAACTCCATCAAGAAATACTATAAGTTTACTAGCATCTGCTCACAACTTCAGCCACGTGAAATTCAGTTTGTCAAATTAATTTCATTACGAAATATAGCCTACTAGCTTTTGCCCGCGGCTTCTCGTGAAATTTAGTTTATCACAGATCGTCATAAATTATAGCCTATGTTATTCTAGGTTATAAGACTAGACGCAGACCGCCAATTTTTAGTTGGCCAATAGTTGTGCCCGATTTTAAATTGTATGAAGAATCGGCCAAATCAATCGGTGTACCTGTGCGCACTTCCATACATGCCCATACTGATCAACTGCCCGACTAAACCATCGGCCGACGAAAAATCAACGGTGTGCGCCTAGACTAAACAATAATACTGTAAAGTTTCATCACAATCCGTTCAGTGGTTTTACGTGAAAAAGTAACAAACATCCAGACATCCAAACTTTCGCATATACAGGGTGGAATTTTGTAATGCCACCTGGAGGGAAAGTACTCTTAATACTGTAGATAGAAAAAAATACTGAAAGAAAACATTCCTTTATTTTTGAAAAGAAAGAGAACTGCATTCAAAGATTTTCGAAAATTTTTGGAAAATTCACTACCATACCATACAATTTTCTGTACATAATTAAAATATTTAAGATTTCATGGTTTTCCTTTCATTTGATTTATCAAGTTTGTTAGAGAGATTTCATCTTTATATTTAACCCTAACGATCGATGTAATAAAAATACAGGGTGTAATTTTTAACAGTTTTTAGTTGATTCGTTTCCCGGGTGTGGCAAGCAAATTTTTGAAAATCTTTGAATGCAGTTCTATTTCTTTTCAGAAATAAAGGAATGTTTTCTTTGAGAAAATTTTGCTATCTACAATATTAGGGGTACTTGCCCTCCAGGTGGTATTAGAAAATTCGACCCTGTATAATATTAGTAGATGTAGATGTTATACAGATGTTCTTTCGTTCATCTCAGCCGAATGACGTCCACTGCTGTATAAAGACAGATGTATAAACAATAAATCATCTTTTACGTTTATATTTCTTTCTTAATTTAAAAAAAAAAATTACAATTACATTTATTATTATTAGTAATATTTATGTGGACTCACAAAACAAAAATAAATATCTACCTATTGGGGTTTATGTTTCTTAAATAATTATAATGTAACGTTTTACTAGTGAAAAACTGAACAGTTCAAATTATGTATGGCATGTGTACAGTTTAGGTAGGTAAAATATTCGTATATTTACCGGGTACCTACGGATAATTGTACCCAGAATCTCGGGCAAGTTATTGTAACCCTCCCAGAGACGCCGAAAAATGACTGTAATGACAAAATCTTCGACGAACCGAACTCAGATTTCATCCTCCTTTCGTCGGTTAAAACGAAAAACGTCATTAATAAAAATCAGTCCAATAAAATTCGACGACGTCACATTTAGTGATGTTGAATAGTCGATAAAATTTCTAAGGAACGTCACGTCAAATTAAGGAAAATGAAATCATTATTTCACTAGATTTGAATAAGAAAAAAAAATTATTCGAAGATATATAAGATTTCATAAAAGGTTAAAATATTTCTACGAATGTGTATATTATCTGGAAGAGACAAGANAACGATGCATGCTTAAGTGAAGCAGAAAATCCAACATAGCGTTGAATAGAGCTCTGTGATTGGTTTGTATGTTACCCTGTGCGTCCACGCGCACTGTGAGACCTCATAGTAATGTTTGTGAATACGGGAATTAGATGCGCTACTACGCCATCCCATCCTAGTTATGAGCTACCTGTTACGACTTATATTACACCTGGAAATCCGTACCAAATATCTTTTTTACGCATCCTTTTATCGTTTTACTACCTACTTACAGTATTTCCAGCCCATTATTCATTTTATATCGAATAGTTTTCCGCCGACTTTAACATTATACACCTCGGTTATAACTTTAACAACCATTGCTTTGCGGGTTAGTGTTGGGAAGTAATTTGTCGATTAAATGGCTGAAGGACGTCCGGAATTAATAAGTACCTAATATAAGTCTACAAGAAGTAAACTGATTATGAAACAAACGCTGGCTGTAACAGCGTATTACACTTGAAAATTTCGACGGGTTCATCCAGTGTCTAAGTAGCTCAGTTGGAAGAGCAGTCGCCCGGCAAGCGGAAGGTCGTGGGTTCAATTCCCGCCTTAGGCAGTTCGATTTTTTCAAGTTATTTATAATTTTCAAAGAAGTAAACTGTTAGTGTCTAGACAAAAAAGGGGAATGATAAAACTCATAAAACTCATTTATTTTGCAACTTTGCAAGTAGGCCATTAAAAAGCACTAGGGTAAGTCCAGGATAGATGCCCCACTTTTTGAAACAGCTCTGTAACTCAATCAGTAAGTTTTTATCAACAATTTGACCTTAGTATCTGTAAACTTTGGTCTTTCGTCTATGACATTACTATAATTATTTTAGTTTAAGTTATACCGATTCTGAGTAAATACCATTTTAATTGACCTCTAAAAGGTGGGATAGAAGCCTAATGTGGGGGATAGAAGACTCACTGTATGATTGCTTCAAAGGATAGATGCCTGATGCAGGGATAGATGACTCGTTAATACAGTTTTTGAATTCTAAGGATCAAATGCATTTTGAAATCAAACAAGCCAAGTAAGATTGTTTGTTATTAAATGAATTAAAAATGAAATTTTAATGTTTTTTATTAAAAATAGTACATAGTACATCCACCCGATGTCGGGTAAAAAGATAATTCGGTCAGATCAGTAAAAGTGCTTTTTAAAAGCCTATTTGCAAAAATAAATTAGTTTTTTAAGAAGGGCACCCTATTTATTACTTTCCTAAGGTTAGCCATACTACATTCTTTTTTTCTTCTTACTTGCTACTTGTGTCAAAAAGAGCAGGTTAGGATAGACGCCCCTAGGTGCATGGGACATGGCCTTAAGGGCATCTATACCCAAAAAAAATTAGGCAACTATCCTTTTAGCATAGGATAGGTGCCTTTTTTAATAAAAAATATAATAACACAAAAAATCGAATTAAACATAGCTATCCCGTCTAATTTATAAGATAGTCTATCAAATTATATAAAAATCTACTTCATTTTACAGCTAACAAAAAAATTATCCATTAAAAGATACTTACCAATTTTATTTCGACGCTCGCTAAGGTTTGGTCGCGGAAGATTTTTGCTCTCACTGGCTAAACGAATGCACTCTTTGATGGTTTGCGAGGCGAAAAGTGGTACGGGGAGGTCCCTTTCTATTATACGTACTATAACTTTAGGCTAAGTTGCTTGTAACATAGTGTACTTAAAATCGCGGCACCTATCCCACTGGGGCATGTATCCTGGAATTACCCTATTACTAAAAAAGGTGATCCGTCTGATCGTTTGCCTCCTGTCACATAAAAAAGGCTTATAAATAGCACTTTCACCAAAAAGGGTTTTTAAAAGGCACTATCACTAATAAGGGCTTATAAAAGGCACTTTTACTTATTTTTATTTGACAGTAGGCTTTACTAAAATATTTTTAATGGGATCTTAAATCCAATTGTGAACTGCCAAAA